>NW_004949104.1:6543543-6549949 GCF_000317375.1 Microtus ochrogaster
TAGTAAAGCACCAGTGTACACGTATGAGGACCAGAGGCGGGTCCCTAAACGTTTACATGTCCAAGTCAGAGTAGTGCAGGTGTGACTCTGCCTGTAGCATTCAGCAGGCGGACATGCTGGGTCAGTGAAATACCCTCTGTAAAGTGGGAGTGAGCGGAGAGGACACCCTTGTCACCTCAGACCTCCACGTGTCCTTCTACACATGCCGTCCACACACCCACACACACACAATTATTTATAAATCCCTGTATTTCCAAAGGATAAGTATAGAAACAAAGCAGGCAAACGTATCTTTTGGTATACTAGTTTTTGTTATATCAGATGTGCCTTTTAATGTCTACTTAAATGAATTTCTTCTAAACTTGAATGATTTTTATAAAAAGGAACCCTCAAAAATTCTATAAGTCTATTTTATTTTCTCTAGTTTCCTATCAGCAACAACGTAACATAAAGCAGTCATAAGCCGGCTTTATTTAGTAAGTTTGAGGCCCTGGTTTCCAACAGCCCCATTTCCAAATACACTTGTGAAACTTGTGAAACAAGGTTGCCATCTAGTGGTCTTTTAAGGTAGTGTGGCCTTCTGAATTAGGCCTTATTAATGTCAGCTTTTCAAAGAAAGTCCTTAACAAAAACAACTTTTGATTTTAGTTTCCAAATTTTAAACACCTTTAAATGTTAACTTAGATACAGCTTTATAAAAGATCTCCCCTAGAACTTTTAAATTGCTTTTTTTCACAGGGCACTGAAATACTCAAAGTTGACCAGCAGGGTGGTAATTATTATGTGTAACAATGCAATTCATGTTGGTTTGCATTTCCTGAAATTGTGTTTTTGGATAATAAATACACCGTAGTGTTATGTTGATTTTAAATAACTTTTGCACATTTATTCTTTTATTTCTGGTACAGGTTAATTTTGTGAAGCATTTGCCTTTGTGTGCTATGACTTTCATAATTATTTCTTTGACGTCCTTTGGTTTCAGGTGCCTTTTTTTAACAAACTGAAAAATTGGTATAAAAGAAATTGATGTTTAATGTATTGTGTATGTGTGGTTATGCATAAAAAGTATATAAATTAATAAAAGTGAAAATAGCTTCCATTTGTATACAAATCATAAAAATAAACACAGAGAAAATAATTCTAAAAAATGTTTATTACTGAATGAAATAAATCCTGTATTGAATGAAGTTTACTAGATTAAGAACAGCACCAAGGGTCTAGCAGTGTGGCGTACACCTTTAATTAGCACTTGGGAGGCAGAGGCAGGTGGATTTCTCTGAGTTCATGGCCACCAGCCTGGTCTACAGAACTAGTTCTAGGACAGCTAGGGACACAGAGAAACCCTGTCTTGAAAAACAAACAAACACAGAAACAAGATGAGCAGCAAGGGCTTACACTCAGGGGTTAGAAAATATGTAACTTTGATGTATCTATGTATAAACCACAGAGAAAGGTAAATCTCCATCTTGATTTCTCTGTCCTGCAACCAAAGTGTACCCTGTCTTTAGCAACAGGTCTTATCATCTAACTGTGATGGGCAGCTAAAGGCAGCAGCTGTGCTGTTCCTGAGGTCCATGGACCTCCCTCGTGCTGAGATTTTCATCTCATAACTGGAGTCTTCTGTGTGAAGTACTGCCATCCATGCAGGGGACCTTGGCCACACTCCTTTGGTCATTGTTAAACCTTTTTTCATTTATTATTTATGTGTGCACCTGCCAGTGTATGCTTGTGTGTGAGTGTGTGCACCTGCTTGTGTATGTGAGGGTCAGAAGGCAATTTTGTGGAATTGGTCCTCCCCTGCCTAAAGTGTGCTTCTGAGACTCAATCTCAGGTCATGGCAAACACATGTGCCTACTGCGCCATCTATCAGTAGCTCCTCCCTTTTCTTAAAGATTGTTATTAGCTCACAAAACAGTGGGTTTTCATAACTTTTTTAATATAGACTTAGTTTTGATCTGTCCTATCTACCATCCTGCCTTTCTCTCATCTCCTTGCCTGCACCTAAGCCATTAACCCACAGAATTCCCTTCCCTTCTGCTTTTATGCCGTATGTTGTACTTTTCCCAGCCCCCTAAGTCCTTGTGCTGTTTCTCCATTCATGGACCTTTCTGCTCTTCTGCCCTCTGCAGAGACTCCAAATTAAACTTACAACATGAAAAACTTGAAACTAGGATCCAGAGACAGAACAAGGATTTTTCTGGGCCTGGGTTACCTATTTAGTATAATAATTTCCAGCTTCATCCTATTTTCCATTGTGTTTAGGTATGACAACTTCAATTGCTGGACATCTGCACTGCATAATTATTCTAGTGTGGTTTGTTCTTTTCTGTGGCATATGGATAGATTTGCCATAGATACTTTCAACTGTGTCTTGGTCACTGTTCTGTTGCTGTGAAGAAATACCATGACCATGGCATCTCTTATAAAAGAAAGCATTTAATTGGAGCTTGCTTAGAGTTTCAGAGGTTTAGTCTGTTATCATCATGGCAGGGAGCATGGCAGTCCACAGACAGACATGGTGCTGGAGAAGTAGCTGAGAGTTCTGCATCTGGATCTGCATTTAGCAGGAGGAAAAAATGACACTTAGGTGGTGTGGGTCAGGCTTGGACTTTTGAAACCTACCTCAGTGAGACACTTCCTCCAATAAGACCACATCCATTCCAACAAGGCCACCCCTCCTAATCCTTCTCAGGTAGTGCCACTCCTGATGACTAAACATTCAGATATGCCTATGGAGCTGCTCTTTCTCAAATTACCACAAACTGTTTTCTGTAGAGCTCTCTAAGTTTCCTTTAGTCTATTTTTTAACATGGAAAGTATTTTCTCTTCATTTCTGATAATGAAGATAATTTTGCTGGGCAGAGTAGCCATAGGACCCTTGGATGGATAGGGTACTGCCTGGGTTTATCCTGCCAGGTGACAAGGGCCAGCATAATGCCTGAATCCTAACATTCCCACTTTTTTTTTTCTATAAAAGGTGGAGAAATTAAAGGGGATGGGGTGCTGAGTTCTCAAGACTGCTTCCTGCTGACTTGTGGGTGTTGAAATCTTGGACCCAAGAAAGCTGGGGTGCTGGCTGGCCATGTACTGGGGTTGCTGGTTTCATGGCTGTCCAGACTCTGTGGAACTGTCCAGTATCTCTTGGACATGGCGAGGTGCTGGCAGAGCAGAGGATAAGGTTAAGTTTAAGAAAAAAATTTTTTTCTTTAGGTCCTGGTGATTGAGGGAGAGGGTGTCAGGCCAGGGAAAGGTGGGAAGCTTAGGCTCTTATGGCTGGTAATTGAGGGAGGGGGACATCTGACATGTTGAGGTGACTCCTCCAAGTCAGCTCCCAGGAACTTACAAGAAGTTTTTCTGAGTTTGTGAAAGCATAAGTTTTAGGCATGTCAGCATTTATAATCTATCTATAATCTGTCCTGGAATTTGTAATGTCAGAAATGACGGTGACAAATGGATTTTGCACACGGAAAAGTATCTCTGAGGTCTATACTTAAGAAACCACCAAAAAGAATTTAAAATCCTAAGCCTGTGGCTATGATGCTAGTGGTAGTACTCAGAGCTGGATTGATAGCTTATTAGAGCTTTATTGACCAATGTAAGACCGTGAACAGTGGTTCAGAAAGAGAGAGATCTGATGACTGCGTTTGCACACCTCAGACACTTTCTTATCTCCTGAACCCCTCGCAGATCCTCACATCCTCAGCTCTCAGGGCTTTACATAAATAAACCTTAACTCTGTTCCTTCCCCATCGTTATGACATCACCTTAACACTCAGGAGAAATCTGTTCTTTGAGTTGGTCCCTTTAAAACTGGCGAACCTATCAGCCATCAAGCTGCATCAGGATTCTTGAGAAGAATAAATTTTACCTGAGTTATTGATTTAAAAAATGACAGACTTACTTTTTTAAAAAATATTTATTTTATTTATTTATTATGTATACAATATTCTGTCTGTGTGTATGCCTGCAGGCCAGAAGAGGGCACCAGACCTCATTACAGATGGTTGTGAGCCACCATGTGGTTGCCGGGAATTGAATTCAGGACCTTTGGAAGAGCAGGCAATGCTCTTAACCACTGAGCCATCTCTCCAGCCCCACAGAGACTTACTTGATTGGCTACTTAGACAGCCATCCTGGGGTCCACCGTTGTTATCGAGGTCCGAGGCTTCAGGACAACATCTGTCTTATAGCTGGAGCATGGGGCCTGGCAGGCTTCAGAAGACCCTGCTGATTAGGAGTGGGTAGCCTAGCCTTCCTTGCCCTGAGCAATGAGGCATTTGATTTCTGTCCCATCGTCCATGGTCTGAAGAGGCCTGTGCAGCAGTTGAGGTGAAAGGCCAGCTTTTGTTCAATGTTAGCACTGCCACTTCTGAAGCAAGCTCCGGGTGGAAGTTCTGTTCTTTGGAGGAAATGGGGTTGGTGCCAGGAGCTAACCTATCTCTCTGTTACAAATAGCCTCTTTAATTAAACATTTAAATGCCATATCCCCTAGATCTCAGAACATTTGAGGATTGTCTGTTGGGTACATGAGAGTTATGACTACAGTGTAGGGTCTGCCTGGAGAGCTGTATCCAACCTGACAGGTTGTGGAGGAATGTTTCATCCAGAGTCTCCCAGCTTGTTTAACTTAAAACATTTTCTTTAACAGTAAGTACTCCTGCATATACACACAGTTGCATTTAAGTTGCATTCACAGATGCATACACGCATACAGAGTTAAAGCTAGCTTACATTCACAAATGAAAAGTGAGCGAGAGGAAGCTGGCTTTTTCATCTCTGAGTCACAGTTTGTAGCAGGCAGAGAGAGCCCTGTCAAGGCATACCATCATGCAAACATGCCACATGTAGCCCCAGGCCCTGCTTGGTTAGGGGCGGAGCTACACAAGTCTGCGGTTCCTCCCTGTTCCAATCACAACCCAGAGGAGTGGGGGCGGGGCTACTGGTCACGTGGCCACCCTTGGTAAAGATGGTGCTTAGGTCACTTGACCTGTCTGTCTTGCCCTTACCATAGTGGTGGTTAGGTCTTATAACCTGTCCTTAGCCAAGATGACTCCTCCTCACGTGTTGCAAGGCACCTTACAGGTTTTAGACCATATGCCATTAGTAAGACACACATGAAGGACGCAGACATTCAGAATCACGCACGTATGGTCACAGCATTCACTCATACACCCTGAGCATGTGCTGCCAGAAGGATGGGAACAGAGACAAAGGAGCAGCACAACTGGGGCAGTGTTATATTTTCCGGCCCAATAATCCAACTCAGACCAAATCAAACCGAATTAGAAAAGGCTCAGGTTTAATGGGTGCCAGAAAAACACAGACAGGAGGAAAGGTGAACCGGAATGTCCACGTGTTGCGTCTTGGGGGGGGGCAGTTTCAGTAGCCTATGGGAGTGGTCTTGAGCCTTTCTGGGGAGGGGTCACCATTTGGTGGGCTTTCTCAGAGGTAGAGTTTGGACTGAGGCAGCTCCCAGGGGAGGGGGCTTGTTGAAATATGAGTGGCGGGCTGTGTCCTGCCACCCGGATAGCTTTACCCGAAATAATTACATGGAAACTGTATTCTTTTAAACACTGCTTGGCCCATTATATCTAGCCTTTTCTCGGCTAACTCTCGCACCTGGACACTGCTTGACCCATTAGTTTCAGTTTCTTATTGGCTAGCTCTTACATATGGATCTAACCCATTTCTATTAATCTGTGTAGCCCAAGAGCTGGCTTACCAGGAATGATCTTAACCTGCGTCTGCCTAGAGTGGGAGAATCATGGCGACTCTCTGACTCAGCTTCTTTCTCCCAGCATTCCATTCTGTTTACTCCTCCCACCTATGTTTTAACCTATGAGGGCCAAGCAGTTTCTTTATTGCTTAACCAATGAAATCAACAGATTGATATATGACACTCCCACATCAGGGGCTTGGAAATGGAACTTTCCAAATTGGATACCAGGAGCTGGGGTGAAGCCCCCAACTAAACAGGAAAAAGGGACCTGCCACCCTGGTGTGGGTGGCCTAGCAGTGGTGGCAGAGACAGGATCAGAGGCAGAGGGAAGACCCTGCCCCAGACCCTGCCCCAGACAGGCTTAGCCACGGTGGGTGGTGACTAGAGGCTGCTATGGTGGCAGGCAGTAGAGAGAGTTTTAGTGTGCCTAGATCACATTCTGGGAACAAGAAGCAGACAAGGAAAGGAAGGAGAAAAACAAGACAAAGGAAACAGGAGAAAAACAGAAAGAACTTGGGGCAGTAGGGTACACATTTACAACTATTGGATCACTGGCAGAAAAGTCCTGTGAAGTGCTGGGATACAGAAGCACTGTTTGGATTGATATCTCTTGGGATAGGCAGTTACCGTGAGTGAGGTAGAGATGAAGTCTAGAGGCTGAACTCCAGCATCCCAGAGGTTCAGCGT
>NW_004949104.1:6550129-6555641 GCF_000317375.1 Microtus ochrogaster
TGGGAAACATGGTGGGGGGTGGGGGAGAGGGTATGTTACTGATGATTCTGCTGGTTTTGGGTTCCAGCCATCCTTAGTTGGAAAGGTGACCCAATTGAAAATTACAGGGTCTGGCAGTCCTCAAACTGTCAGCAGGCAGGAGGAACTGCCAGGAGATCCTGCCAAGTTTCATGACACCAAATGTTGTAAACCAGTGCGAGGTGGACCTTGGTGGGCTAAGGCGCCACACAGCTGGTGAGAGCCCATGGTGGGTGAAGGACAGACACTGTGTGCAGGCAGAGTTCATGTGGGAAGTGTTTTGAGATAAAGGGAATGGGAGAGGGAAGAGAGAAAGAGAAAGAGAAAGAGAGAAAGAGGGAAAGAGGAAGAAGAGGCAAGGAGCAGCCTGTCTTCAGAAGAGCAGGGGGAAAGAGCAGAAATGGGCGAAGCTTGTCTCATAAGGGAGCTTTGCACCCGTGTAGTGAGGTAGAAGTCATAGGACCCTGAGCTGGCTAGGATACTGCCTGGGTTAATCCTGGCAGGTGACAGGGGTCAGCATAATGTCTGAATCCTGACAGTTAGGGATGAGCATTAGATCTACTTTGGAAAGAAAAAAATCATTGAGATGGCTAAAGTAAAGTATTTGGGAGGGGGAGGCCCACCACTTTTAGAGATTGTTAAAGCTGTGGAAGGTTAGTTAAGTTAAAACAAGTAGGAGGCAACGAAGAAGGAGATTTAGGAATAAGAGGGGGAATAGAAGGGATGTGGGTGGAAGATAGAATAAAGAATGCCTTAGTAGATGGGGGAAGAAACATGGACAGCAAACATAGTCTAAACTGTAACTGCAATATTCAGACAAAAGCAGACCATCACAAGACATAAATGCATGGATGAAAATTAAATAATAGAAAATTAGACGTAAAAGAAATGCTTAAGGAGTGAATTGCTGGCACAGCTGCTCTATCTGGGCTGAAAGGTCTTGTTCTCAGATTCCTCTGGCTCCCGCAGGCTTATCTTGGTACTGAGTCAGGGAAGGGCAAGTGAAACCTGCAGCTTTCTGCAGCCTCGGTGTTTTGTGTGGTTCCAGTGTGAGTTTAAATGATTTTCACATTTCGTATCTCTTCTGTACCCACAGTAGCTTGGATAATTGGAATTTAGATATTTCTTTGTGTTCCAGCAAGAATTTGCATATTAAATTTCCAGTGTGATCTTTGTTTCATATAGGAACTAGTAACTCAGTATGGCAGTAAATAATTAATAGAGGTCAGAGACCCCAACCAACACACACACACACACACACAACAGAACAATAAAACAGCAACAACAAAAATCACATGAAGCATATAATTCAGAGACAGGGCTGTTGTCTTATTGTGCATGTAGCTCCCGTGCCTTGCTTCACAGAGCCCTGCCACTTTGGGCCTGCTTCACTCTCTTCTCATCGACATTTTAAAGAGTCTTCATGTGCCACAGCCTACTTGCTGTCAGCCTGGAATACTAGATTCTGTCCTGTATTTTAGAAGTTGAAGTTTCAGTTCCCATTTAAGGAGGCTTCCATTATCTCAGTGAGTATAGGTGAGGGGAAGAAAAACTAGTTTTTCTTTTCAGATTCAGTTTCTGCACCGTTAGAGGTAGTCCGTCTGTCTGTCTGTCTACTGAATATGTGAACTGTTTTGACCAACATGAACACAAATGATCTGACACCTTCAACCTGACATCCCCTCTGGTAAGAACATAGCTGCAGGTGTGTTCCTGTTTTTTGTTCTCTCCCATACTATGCAGAATGGCATAAAGATGCCTTTTGCCTTCACCTGAGAAGGCTAGCTGTCATTGAGTGTTTGAGAAGTACTCGCTCACAGTGCCACACTTCATCTCAACACAGCTTGGAGCTGATCAGGAGCAGATACGTGGCTAACTTAAATAAACTCATAGTGGATATTCCTCATGCCTGCTGAAGTCTGTTTTGTTTGGCTTGCATATTGCGTTAAAGAAACACGAAGGCTAAAAATCAGATCTGACCACAGCTGCCTCCCTGTCCTCCTGCGTCAGTCAGGGCACCTTCCACTGTGAGCCTTGCATGCATGTGTGTGTCGGTCCGCCAGGACACATGGATTTTATTGGCTTTCAGAGAATAGATCAGGGCAAGTTGGCTTTGTTTTGATCATATTAGTGATAAAGGGTATTAACAAAGCCCCATTATATGGATCTAACAAATAAATGAGCTTGAAATAGTAGCCTGTCTTTCATCTCGGTTTTCTGCCAATTCAGTTTTGAAAGTTTTGAGTTTGTTTGGACATGTCTGTTTCTGAACATGGGTGAAGGCTGTTGCCGCAGTGGCCCTTAAGCCACTTGACTCTGTCATTCTCCGTCTAATTTTAACTGCTTATTTTTGAAGTTAAATAAATTGGTTGGGATTGCCAGTTAGCTAACACTAAGAATTTTATCATTTTTTTTATGAAAAAGGAAATTTTATAAGCTAACTATCACCTTTATCTGTCCGTCTGACTGTCTGCTGTCTGTCTAGTTTCTCCATCCATCCATGTGTATTTGTGTGTGCACTTGTGTACCTTGGTGCTGCATAGAGGTCAGAGCACAACTTGCCACCACAGGGGCTCCAGGGGTCAAACCGGAGTCATCTGGCCTGATGGCAAGTGCCGTGTTTTTTTGTTTTCTGTTTTTTTTAAACTGAGCCTTTTTGCTAACTCAGGGAAGCATTTAAAAAAACAAATATTTAAAAAATTTTTGGGATTAAAATATAATTGCATAATTTCCCCTTCTTTCCTTCCTCTAGAGCAATGGTTCCCAACCTTCCCAATGCTGTGACCTTTAACACAGTTCCTCATGTTGTGGTGACCCCAACCATAAAATTATTTTTGTTGCATAACTATAATTTTGCTACTATTAGAAATGCCGCTGTTATTGTAATCTAAATATTGGATATGTAGGATATCTGATATGTGACACCGTTGGGGGTCGAATGGCTCACAGGCTGAGAACTACTGCTCTAAACCTTTGCATATGTCCCTCCTTGCTCTCTTGCAAATTAATGGTCTCTATTTTTATTAATTGTTGTTACATACATTTATGTATGAATATAAGCATATGTATTCCTAAAGACATAAATACAGATGGCTTAGTTTACATAATGTTACTTGTATGTGTTTTTTCGGGACTGACTATTTGATATTGGATCATCAAGGTGTACTTTTTGCTGGGGAAGATTATTCCAAGGAAGATTTTTCTTTTCTTTCTTTTTTTATTTTAAATTACCTTCTTGAAAATTTTGTGAGCTGATTACGTTTGTGTTTTAAAGCAGCATTATTTGAAGATAAAGCCAGCGAGGAACTATTAATCAGTTTTTTCCCCCGAAATGTAGCCCTTCAGTGTCTCGCCTGTCAATAAAATATATTCAGATGTATTTTTGTAGTTTAGTGGTGAGGGGTTTGTAATATTACTGTTTCAAAAGTCTCAGATGGAGAAGGCACAGATGAGTGCATTGTTGGCTGTTCCAGTAACAGCTGCTCTCTGGAGTCTGGACTCACAGATGGCACAAGGAACTGATTGTAATTCCTCTCCCTGGTGGCCCATTGGGCAGGTGTGTACAGGGAGTTTATGCAGTGTACCTGCTCCAATTTTCAGTTCCTTTTCCTGGTGACAGCCTGATCTGGTGAACACTGTTGTTCCTGGTTGCTGAGTTCTGTGGCTACAGAACATTTTGTTACTTTTTACTTTTACCACTTGCCTTATTCATTGTTAGCAGTGACATTTTCAGTGTTTATAAAAGAGAGTTATGTATAAATGCCACATATTGATTAAGTTAGGCTAATCCTTTTGTGAAATAGCCAAGTATTTATAGAAGGGGTCCTAAAATGCAAGAGCTGAGAGTAGATGCTCTGTTGATTGACAGTTTTGCAGTAAAGCTGGAGTAAGCTTTAGAAAGTGAGCAGGGAGACTTGTTAAGCTTGGAAACCAAGACTCAGACTCACTTTGTAATTTGCTATACACAGAAACTATTACGAGGCAGTGTTGGAAAGGTACTGTATGCTATCTTATTCCTATTTATGTGACGGTAGCTCCTCTCCCTTCGTTAGTGATAGTGTTGTGGTTTGCATTTGTATTTGAACTCTTGATGCCCAGCTGGTGGAATGTTTGGGAGACTGTAAAAGTGAGTCAGTTAGGATGGGCCTCTAAATTTGATAGCCTGGTCTGACTTCCCAACTTCTCTGCTTCCTGACTGTAGATACAGTGTAACCATCTATCTACCTTTTGATCTTGCCTCCATGTCTTCTCTGACATGATAGTTTGCAGCCCTGATAAAGCTGGACTCCCAAGTAAACCCTTCCTCAAGTTTGTTATTATCAGATATTTGGACCCATCAATGAGAAATGACTGAAGAACGTATATGATGTGGGATTTCTGTCTGTATCCTGTGATTACCATTGATTAATAAAGGAACTGCTTTGGGCCTGTAGCAGGGTAGAAGAGAGCTAGGTGGGGTAAACTAAATTGAATGCTGGGAGAAAAAGAGGTGGCGTTAGAGAGAAGCCAGGTAGCCCTGCCAGAGACATACGTTGGATGGAACTATGCTGGTGAGCCACAGCCACATGGTGATGTGCAGATTATTAGAAATGGGTTAAATTTAGATGTAAGAGCTAGCCCAAAACAAGCTAGAGCTAATAGGCCAAGAAGTAATTTATTTAATATAGTTTCTGTGTGGTTGTTTTGGGGCTGAGAAGCTGAGAACAAACAAGTGATCTCATACAACACTTACATAGACTTTCTCTTTTTATTTTTTTGTAAGAATGGGTATTTTAAATTGTTTTTAATAACCTTTTACTCTCCTCATTTGTTTACATTTGTTTCCTTATCTTTTACTATGAAGTATGTGTCTTCACACTTAGGAGTGAGTGTGTCTGTGTTAAGTTTCAAGTTGATTAAGAAATTGAATTACACAAATATTGATGTATTGGGGTTCTCTATAGTGTCACTCATAGAAAATGAATCTCTAGTTATATATAGAAAGGAATTTATTAGAATGACTTACAGACTACAGCCCAACTAATCCAACAATGGTGCCTATGAACAGAAAATCCAAGAATCCAGTAGTTTCACAGTCTACAAGGCTGGATGTCTCAGCTGGTCTTCAGTATACACTGGAATTCTGAAGAAATAGGCGCTAATGGACTTGCTAGCAAGAGCAAGGGCGAGTAGGCAAAGAGCAAAAGCTTCCTTCTTCCATGTCCTGATAATAGGCTTCCAGCAGAAGGTGTGACCCAGATTAAAGGTAAATCTCTGGATTAAAGGCATGTCTACCCACTCCAAAGATCTGAATTAGAAGCAGATCTTTCTACCTCTAATTAAGCAAAGTTCTTTACAGCTGTGCCCTCCATTTTTTGGTTTTAGTTAATTCCAGATATAGTCAAGATGACAACCAAGAATAACCATCAGAATTGGCTTGCATAGATCATACTCTCTTTTTTTTCTCTTCCTTCCTTCCTTCCTTCCTTCCTTCCTTCCTTCCTTCCTTCCTTCC
>NW_004949104.1:6555741-6567163 GCF_000317375.1 Microtus ochrogaster
CTTTCTTTCTGTTTTTTTTTGAGACAGGGTTTCTCTGTAGCTTTGGTGCCTGTCCTGGAACTAGCTTTTGTAGACCAGGCTGGCCTCGAACTCCCAGAGATCCACCTGCCTCTGCCTCCCAAGTGCTGGGATTAAAGGCATGCGCCACCACCGCCCGGCTCATATTCTTATAAATAATTAGTTGTTTGATAAATCCGACTCTGTTACAGAGTAAGACTATTGAGATGGGAATTGGGACATTTTTGGTTCCATTTTTCTATCAACTAAATTTTTATTTTCAACAAATTTAATATATCTGGGACTTCTTTCTTCATATGTAAAATTGATGGTATAAAGTTTGGTTACTTTAGAAGATTTGATTCAGTCTATTTGGTAGCTGTTGTCCTTTAAGTCTAAAGGGTTACCTTTTTAGGAGATAGGTCAGTATTCTGTTAGTCATTGCATTCTGTGTCCTCATGTGCAAGAAGCTGGAAAGTTGTGCTTTTGTAACCGCTCCATCAGCATTTAACACATCACTCATTTCCCTTGGTGTTACTGTTGCTTTCTCAATTTAGGCTCAGACTAGACTTATAGTTCTGTCCTCAATTTCCAATCAGAATGTTCAAGGATAGTTTCACACTTGCATATTTTGGCATTTAATATCCCCTTTCCATACAGTTTTCCTTTCCCCAAACTACTTAGCCTTCCTTCACATTTCATTTGTGACAACTACATTGGCGTTGTTAAATACCTATCTGTATGCTGTGTTAAACTGTGTGGATGACAATCAACTCTTTGAAGGACAGTGAAAAATTTCATCATTTTATCACAGGGCTTAATTAATATTTATAGAAGTAAATTTAGATGATGGTTAATTAGAATTTCATGTACATATAATAGTAATGAACAGATGAAAAATGAGAGAATAAAGGAAATTACCATAGTTGTTTTGACTTAGAAGTAATGTTTAAATATCTGAGATTACTTTACACATCTGCATTTCATGGTCCCTCCTGTACTCTCGTTCCTATCTACTATCTATTTACTTTTAGTGGCTTACTTACATAAGAACTGTCTTCTCCCTGCTACCCATTAAAGTACTTGTTTTCATTCAGGATTTTAGTTTATGACTATTGTAGTTCTAAGCATTAGTAGTACCCTTTAGTTACACACACACACACACACACACACACACACACACAGCATACACACACTCACACACACATGCATACACTTTTATATATTTGGTTTTATCATAGACTTATCAACTTTGATTTACTGTCTTGTATAGCCATATTTACATTTATTTTCCCTGGCTACCTTCATTTGGAGATATCTTTAATTTTCTGCTGTGAAGTTGTTACTTCCTCCTACCTCTCTGTCCACTTCTTTGTCACTCCTTTTACCCCTCCACCTGTGTGTGTGTGTGTGTGTGTGTGTGTGTGTGTGTGTGTGTGTGTGTTTGTGTGTGTGTGTATGAGACAGTATCTGGCTTTGTAATTCTGAAATTCATTATGTAGGCTAGTCTGGCTTCAGACTTTTGATAGTCTTTCTACCTCTGCCTTCCAAATCTTGGTATTAAAGTAGATGCCACTATACCAAGCTTGTTCACTACTTGTTTCTTTGCTGTTTCAAAATAAGATTCACATTTTGGCTTCCAAGATGGCTCAATAGGTAAAGGTACTTGCTAGGAACCTAAGTTTAATCCTGTGTAAAAGGGGAAGGGGGGAAATAACAGAGCTGTCTTCTGATTTCCACATTTATACTGTAGTACATGTGCACACACCTCAAACAAATGCACAAATAACATAAAAATGTACATTTATAAATGTTTTAGAATTAGCACAGTATTGGAGGTAAATGGTGGAGTTACTGACTCATCAAGAATGGGTTTGAGATAACTGTTGGATTAGCTGTTAGACCAGTTCTCTGAGTACTAGGAGAATGTGGTTAGTCATGATGGACGGTGGCTTTAGCCCATTGGTTAAACAAGTTGATGTGGATTATAAAACATTTGAGATGCTGTTGGAAGTTTTTATAAGATGGTTTATACTTGAATCATAGAATTTATTCACAAACCAACCAACCAACCCTGTATTGCATATGGGTTAATTGAATGGGTAGAGGTAGTTTTTTTCTCCTTTGGATACAGCAGTTTCTCCACTCTTAAATTAATTATTGTTTTGTCCAAATGTAAGATTGAGTTGGTGTAGCATGATTAATAAGAAGTGGCATGAATAATAAAAACCCAGTGACAGATACTGGGGTTCAAGCTGAAAGATCAGAGAAACAAACCAGCCAACCTCTAGAGATCTCTTTCCTCTAAGAAATCATCAGCCTGGAAAGAGAGTGAGTTCTTGTCTTAGCCCACTTTATATTCCTCACTAGTGCTGGGATTAAAAGTGTGCATCACCACTGCCTGGCCTCTCTGGCTAGCTAGTGTAGCTTCTGAGATTAAAAGTGTGTGCCACCACTGCCTGGCCTCTCTGGCTAGCTAGTGTAGCTGCTGGGATTAAAGGTGTGTGCCACCACTGCTGGGCCTGTATGGCTAGCTAGTGTGGCTGCTGGGATTAAAGGTGTGTGCCACCACTGCTGGGCCTGTATAACTAGTGTGGCTATATTTTCACTCTGATCGTCAGGCAAGCTTTATTTATTAAAACACAAATAAAATATCGCTATAGATTGGACTGAGAAAACGAACATTAGGATAATAAGGTGATGGTTTAAGAAACATAAAAGGTAAAGGCTGTACTGTGAAGGCCGCCTTTCCTGTGTCCCTTAGAGTAAGTAGTGCTTATTGAAGGATTCTTGAGTACGTGGTATTAAAGAAGGGATGTGAGAAGATAATGTGGACAAGAATCCAGGAGGAAATTTACTTGTTCTTAGTTTGTTCAAGTTGAAAAGTGTGGTTATTTTAGTCTTAATTTTACAGTGTAGCTCAACCTCTTTTAAAAGCTTACTGCATTGGCAGATAGTCGAACAGAAATTGTTTCTATCATTGCAAAGAGTAGCTCATACACAGACTGAATGTAAGTAGCTTTTCTCAGAAAGCATATGAATAATTTTGTTCACCCAATATCTCATTAAAGGTACAAAGAAATGTAACATGTGGGCCTGCTTGTCGGGGTTTCTGTCTTCCTACCAGGTCCCACAGCCGGCAGGCCCCAAAGAAAAATCACACAGAGATCTCCATAAGTTATAAAACTGATTTGTCCTACTTATTAGCTTTTGTACCTTGTATTAACCCATTATTCTTATCTATGTTATCCACATGGCTCGGTACCTTTCTCAGTGGGGCAGCTCACATCTTGCTTCTTTGGTGGTCTGAGCAGAACTGGGAGGAATGGGCTTCCTCCTTTTAAGCATTCTCCTGTTCTCATTGTCCTGCCCCTACTTCCTGTCTGGTTGATCCACCTATACTTTTTGCCTGGCCAATCAGTGTTTATTTAAAACATAATTGACAGAATACGGACAATTCTCTCCTACCAAAGAAAGATACACACACACACACACACACACACACACACACACACACACACACACACACACACACACACACACACACACACACACGGTTATTATAGATTATTAAAGATTATCTATCTATCTATCTATCTATCTATCTATCTATCTATCTATCTATCTATCTAATCTATCTATATATATCTATCTTCTGAACTAGTGTCAGAATAGTATACAGACTGGAATGTTCAGTATTTCCTAGTATTTAATAGAAAACTGCATATTGTAAACTTTTGTTTAATATTGGGTTTAGGTAATAATTAGCTGTTTATTTTATTTTAACAGGTATCTTTCAGATGAAGGTATTGAAGCGTGTACAAGCTCTCCTGGCAAAGTTAATATAAATGACATCATCCTGATTGCTCTCAATGTAGGTTAAGTTTATTAACTTTTATTAGACCCTTTTTAAAATTAAAGTTGTTCCAGTGAAAACTATATCATAAACTATGTTATGATAAATAATAACTTTAATTGTTCACCTTTTTAAGTTATAGAGATGTATGTTGAATTTAATGACCTATTCTTAACTAGTTGTAAATATCAGAGAGAGTACAATGAGAAAGGAAAAGTTCATTAGTTGTAGAATCCATCATATTTTTTATCAGCTTTGTAATAGAAAGAACTGACGATTCTTTAAAACATTTTTCCACTTAATTTGCAATAAAACTTTAACTGTGGCCTTAATTTATTTAAAAGACTTGATTTGTTTATTTTATCTCAAGGATATGAGTGTTTTGCCTGCCCGTATAAATGTCTGTGTCTGGTGTTCTGGGGAATCAAATGAGGTTGCCAGATCCTCAGATGGTTGTTAGCTACCATATGGGTACTGGTAACTCCACTGAGCCATCTCTCCACCTTCTATCTCTCCTTCCTAGATGTTTCCTTTATGCTCTGATTGAAAAAAAAAATCTTTCTTTTTTCATCTATAGAGTAGAGAAGTAAGAATATTAAGCAATGGCATAAAATCCTGCATGTAGTTTAATGTTCAAGTACTTGAATTGCTCAGAAAAAATTAAGTGCGGTCTTAATTTATTGAGCACTATTGGTGTTTACTACTTTAACAACACAATATTTTATCTCTCTTCAGATATGTATTCCATAGAAAGACCTTCCAGATTATCTTAAGGTTTTACTTCTGAAGAGAATACCATTTTTTTTTATATGGACTGTGTAGTCTTCTCTTTAGCAGAGATGCTGTGATATTAGTAACTAGTTTCTGTTTGAGTTTTGGGTGCAGTGGTTTGCTGAGTAACATGTATTTCTGCATTTTTATAGTTAGCCGTTAATTTCCTGTTTTCTCTTTCTGCGATTGTACAAGCAGGGCAAATATTCCTGCTGCAAAGCTGCTGCTGCTTTGCCATCCCTGTGACACCGGTTCCCGCTGTTTCCTTTGCTTTGCTATATTATGAATGTCAGAGCTGTTGGAGTAATTGGTTTTCATGTCTTTGAATATTAAGGTTATATAGGATTTAGTTGTTGTAACATGCGGTGTTATTGTAGTTCAAAGCTGTCATTTGGTCTTTGGATTACGACATTAATTTTCAATAAGATCATAATGGATGTAATTTGTTAGAGGTTTTGACTAAGAAGAAATGCCTCTCTCTCTTCCTGTTTGCTTTATTGGTACACTAAGCAATACAACCATTGGCCAAATAATTTGAAAATAGTGACTGTCTGCATACATTTTACAATTAGTTAAAGATGAAGATGTTTACTTAATGTTTATTCATAAGACTGAATTTACAGATATTTTTCTAATGAGATATTTTCTATAATTCTATTTTAATAATGAAATGTTTATTTTAGACAGATTTGAGAACAATTGGCAAGAAGTTCCTTCCCAGTGACATCAACGGTGGAAAGGTAGAAAAGGTAAAGAAGGCTGCCTCTCGAGCTGTGCTGGTTGCCGCAGGACATAGAATGTGCACTGAGTTACTAGACCGAGAGCCTGGGAGGTCACAGTTATAATGCTGTTTTGCTTCATATATAGAACACTATTAAATGTAGAATTCTGGTGAATTTTAAGTTTTAAAAACTTCATTTTTAAATGAATTATATAAAAATAAATTTATATTTAAAATCAATTATAAATATGTAATATTAACTTGGCATGTAACGCTCATCCTGTTAAAGTGCCGGACAAGTCCCCTTGTCTTTGTTTATGTTTTAGATTCCTTCGTAAGTGGTCACTGAGTTTACTCAGTCTGTTTAGGAACATAAAAGTGTAAGACGATTAGGACTTCAGCAGTTCGGCAAAGATGCATGTTTGGTTGCTCTTTTTATTGTGTTTTTGCATAGAGGCATTCTTACCAATTTATTCAGCTGTCTCATTTTTTAATACGGAAATACCCTTTAAAGATAATCAGGTACAGACGATATTTCCTGCACATTTCTCTTTAGTTTTTTAAATTTTATAATGTATATTGTTATAGTAAAGAAATTAAAATTGCTGCTGGTAATGTTTTGAACTGTTAGTCTAATCTCTTAGCCGCAGAGGGAGTGGAGAGCATGTGGTTATTGTCCTGCAGGTAGTTCTGTGTAGATGTCATTGCTACACCATCCTTCTGTTTACCTGCGAACTTTGGCTTAGTGTTAGTTTTTAGTGTTGTTTTCTAACGTGTTTTATAGACTCTGCGATTTGTTTACATTTCACTTTTGACTACAAAAATAGTTGTTTTCAGATGTAGTTTCCTACTGGGTTCCCCTTGGTCCCCAAACTATCCTTATTCCTACCTGAGTTTCCAGCCTGAATATGGAACCTGGTCATTTGCACTTTTTTCCTTTTTAAGAGGATGTTGGCCTTACTGTCCCAGAAACATCCTTAGAAAACCGCTGCATTATAACTGCAGATTGGTCAGCAATGGTGGCCTGCCCTGATGAGTATAGTAATTACACAAGTGTGCATGCACAACTGTATACTAGTTTTATTAAGAAAATGAGAGCTAGCCGGGTGGTGGTGGCATATGCCTTTAGTCCCAGCACTCGGGAGGGAGATGCAGGCGGATCTCTGAGTTTGAGGCCAGCCTGGTCTATAGAGGGAGTCCCAGGACAGCCAGGGCTACACAGAGAAAGCCTGTCTCGAAAAAAACAAAAGGAAAGGAAGGAAGGAAAGAAAGAAGAAAGAAAGTGAGCTTACTATAATACTGCTTTTCCATTGTCTCTGTCCTTAAGGCTCAGAGCCCGCACTGCCTTGAGCTCACCGGTAGATGGAGGCATTCCTTGTTCCAACCGTTTTCTCAGCACAGTTTTGCTCTTTAAACTGTATGCAGTATTTTGTAAACGTTTCCTTTGAAGGCAATTGATAACAATTAACAAAAATATGCAACCTGAAATCTTTGTGATACATATTATCACTTAAAACATCCTTAAATGTGATGCTAGTTTATATATAGAATGAATAGATAAAAGACTCCCTTTAATATGTAATAGAAATTGCTAGATTATTCTTTTTCTGTTCTTCCTTATTGGCTACATTTTCCCCTTTACTAGCTGCTGCTGACAAGATTTAATGCCTCTCACTGCAGGAATGAAAATGTTTTCAAACAGCTTTAATAGAAAATTTGAAAAGCTGATACACAGATTGTACTCATTTTGTTGGCCATTAGTTAGAACTCCACACACTGTAATTGAATACAGTTATATTTAGGCTAAATATTCAAGGGGTATATATTTGATATGAATTAAAGATCAGTAGAACTCACATACTTTATTTGTACTTTTATTAGAAAGATTTACTACCTAGCATTCCATCCTGTTAATAATGCCTGATTGTTATAAAGACATGATTCTAGAATTATCTTTCATTAATTTGCATATGTTACAGTTTAAAATATGCTTTATCTTAATCTTTAAATATGCTATAGGGAAATGCTATTTTAATTATTAATCTGCCTATCTTTTACTTTGCTGTGCTAGTTATTATGGAAAGTATACTTAAATATGATGCTAATTGATATATAGGATGAATAGATAAAAATAATCCCTTTCAAATGAAATAGAAACTAGATCCTTCTTTTGTTTTGTTTTGTTCTTTTCTCAAAGCCACAGTTTCCCCTTCCTCTCCTCTTTCCAGTCTTTTCCCTGCACATCCCCTCTCCCCCAGATCCACTTCTCCTGTTTCCTTTCAGAAAAGGGCAGGCATATTAAGTTGCAGTAAGACTAAGCACATCCCCTTGTATTAAGGCTAAATGAGGCAGTGCAGTAGGAGGAAGCAGAAGAGTCAGAGACACCCCCACACCCACTGTTAGGCATGCCATAAGAACATCAAGCTATTCAACCATAATAAATATGCAGAGTGCCTAGGTCAGTCTCATGCACACTCCCTGATAGGTGGTTCAGTCACTGTAGTCCCCTGTGGGCCCTGATTCTATGGGTTTTCTTGTGGTGTCCTTGACCTCTCTGGCTCCTATCATCTTTCCTCCCCCGTTCCACAGGATTCCCCAAGCTCTGCCTAATGTTGATCTGTGCCTCTCTGTATCTGCTTACATCAGTTGCTGGATGCAGCCTCCCTGATAATGATTATGTTAGTCTCTGATCTACAAGTATAGCAGAGTAGCTAGATAACTCTTTTTCTGTAGCGTGATTAATAAAAGCTCAGAGACAGATATTGGGGTTCAACATGAAGACCAGAAAAGCAAAACAGCTAGCCACCGACTTTACTTTGATGTTAGTCTGAAAATGGTGAACCTGCCTCCAGGAAATCTCAGAATGCAACTGAGTCTGAGTGTTGTCTCCTCTCGTTTCATAATCCTCTCTAGTTCTGGGATTAAGGACATGCGCCACTACTGCCCAGTTTCTTTGGCAAGCTAGTGTGGCTGCTGGGATCAAAGGTGTGTGACATCCCTGCCTGGTCTGTAAGACTGGCCAGTGTGGCTGTTTTACTCTCTCATCTTCAGCCACTACATTTTCATTGCTTATATTTTTTCTTTCACTGGCTGCTTCTGACATGCCATGTAATTGATGGATTTTGGTAGAAAACAATATTTTCTAGTTTTCATCTTAGATTAGGAAAGGAAGAAAGGATAGTAAGAGAGGTGAGCAAAAGAAAGGAGTTTGAGAGGGAAGCAGAGAGTAACCTAGATTTCATAGTTAGCTCCCAGACATAGCAAACTGGAAAACAACTTTCCAGTATTCTGACCAACATTAAAAAGCAAGTGTATAGTATATTTCTTAAGAGGCAGGGGAATCACGTTTCATATTAGGTATGGAGGGGGATGATGTAATAGGAACCAGTAACAGATTAGGAAGATACGAGGAAAACCACTGGCCTTACTCAAACCCTATTTCTCTAGATTATTAAATTTTGTGATTTTTGGCAAATTATTTAATCTTTATTTTTGTATCGTTAAGATATTATTACCTCATGCCATTGAAGAGATAAGTGATGTTGCACATGAAGTGTTCAGTGCAGCACAGTGCACATGGTGGCTTTGACATACTATGGGCCATTCAGGATGGCGTGTTTGTCTCAGAACTCTAACAGTGCATAAGTGCTGATTGCCTCTGCTCGGTTACTGCGGGCTCCAAGAGAATTCACTGAGAAGCAAGCAAATGGACTCATTTTTGTTGTCTGGATTCAGCCCCAAACCTCCTTCAGCCAGGCTAATCATTGAGGTAGGATCAAAGGTGGCCTGAACCTGCTCTGACTGATTCTACTGAATTTCTAGCCTGCCTGTAATATTCCCATTTCAAAGAGAGAAAGTCATTTGAAGATTGGGGAACATTTCCCCAAGTATTTAGAAGCAAGGGAGGTGTGGGGACCATCATCTATGTAGGAGCATCTCCCATTTGCCTTGCGTGGTTCTTTTAAAAGCCTCCCCTTGGCGTCCTCCTGCCCCTTTGGAAGTTATTCACCAGGCAGAGGCTCATTGTAGTGCAGTGTTCTGGAGCTTTTCAGGAAGACCAGCAATTCTCTTGGAAGGTAGATGAGTGGAGTCTAAATTTCATCTCCCAAAAGGCTGAAGTCTGTGTTGTTGCTGTTATGATTAGTGAGACCAAGATAACATGATTTTCATGATTTGGCAATTTCAGATTAGGAATAAAGTGGAGAGCTAGTAGATTTGAAATCAGGTAAGAAAGGTAGGTTTGCAGTTAGATCTACACATGGAACTGGTTTACTCTGAATTTACAATCCAAGATGTCTTGGGCCTTCAGAAAGACAATGTCATCTGGATTTTTTCAACTGAAGTCTTAGTCATTGCTATTATCACTGATTAATTTGGGAGAAAATAGAATTGCAAAAATTGAAATGAACTTTATTACTAATTAATATAGCATTTCCCCCTGAGGGTCTTTCCCCTCTAGTTCCTCTCTGTGACATTATTTTGAAATTTCAGTGTACTCTGGATAGTGTTTGAGCATGACTTAGCTTTCAAGCAGAGACTTGAAACGTGGTGAAGGGGTGGACAGAGATTTTCCTGCAGGCTTCGCAGTCCAGGCCACAGGCTCTAACAATTCTTCTTTTTCCTCCCTAGGCCCTAACTTGGAGACGGTGTATGTTTCCCTCTCTCTCTGTGTGTGTGTGTGTGTGTGTGTGTGTGTGTGTGTGTGTGTGTGTGAGAGAGAGAGAGAGAGAGAGAGAGAGAGAGAGAGAGAGAGAGAGAGAGAGGTGGTGGTATATGTTGTATCTCACACAACTTCTTTTCTGAGCTTTTTTGGGGTAGACTTTGTGACCCGAAGTCTTGGGACAGCTAGTAAGCTAGCAGCACACAAATTGGAGACCATGGGAAATAATCATAATGTAAATGTAGTAAAATTATTTATTGTTTTTCTCTGTTTAATTTTAAAATTTTATTATTTTCATAGCAAGTTTAAAACAAGGTGTGAATGGTAAATGTAAGATGTGGCTCTGCTTCTTCCTCCAGATCATTGATGCATTGGTCTGGCCCATGGGGGAGGAGGGGCAGAAGTGAGGAACGGGGCTTGGTTAGCTGTGGGTATGGCGGAGATAGCCCTCTGGGAGATGACTTAAGTGAATCAGCTCAGCTTTATTCCAGAGCATGTAAAATATATAGGATTGGGGAGCCTGGGGACAAAGGCTAATTTGCATTAGGTGGCACAGTCCTATCATAAGGCCTTGTATGTGGGAACAAGATGCTATAGCAGAACTCCCAGTATAAGTCTTAATTAATTACCGTACGTGCAGCAGCGGAGGCTTCTGGAATCAAACTGTGCTAATGGTCACTCTAGAGAACCAGGCATCCAGGATTATAGAGAGCTCTCAGTTAAGGTCAGTCCTCTGGGTCCACGGACACTTTCCATAAGGGCAGGTAGAGAGCAGGAAGTCTTGCTGGGGAGTGAGGAGAGGGTATCCTAATGTTGAGCTTTGGAAAAGCTGTCAGGCCATGACAGACTGCAACCTCTGTCCAACAAGGCCTTCCAACAGCAGGACATGGCCCCGTTTCCAGCTTTGCGACCTGAACAGTTACTCGAGGACTTTTGCACATTACTGAAGAACCCTAACAGGAAATGTGTTAGGTGTGTGATACTCTCCTGTTTCACACACTAAATTTAATTTAATTTAAAGTTGTTTTCCATCTACTCTGTTAATTTAGTCACATAAGGCTGCTCACTTCAGATAGGGAACCAACAACCAACCAAAGCGGCGATTCCACCAAATGTCCAATGAGTTACTGAGAGAGGTATGGGGGGGGGGCTTGCTTGCAGGAGCAGGTGTTGACTACCCAACAGGGGTAAAGATGCTCTCTGGATGGCCTGCAGGTGGCTCAGCAGGCTGGAGAATCTTCTCCAAGCATTGGGACTCACCATTCAGAACAGAAAAGACTCATATTGGCCTCCGTAGCTTTGGGGACCAGCATCATCAATCTTAAGTTGCAGCTCTGAGGGCCTTGTAAGGTGGTTTCCTCTGAGTCTCCTGAGTCTTCCTCCAGGATAGGATGTTTCAACTTGGAGGAGATTGTTA
>NW_004949104.1:6567402-6647680 GCF_000317375.1 Microtus ochrogaster
GGCTTGGAGTTAGTTCTTTTTAACTTGTAGTCCTCCTGCTGACAGCTGCATATGCCTTTTAAAATGCTCAACTGATTGAAGGCTTCAGTTTCACAAGGTGAAGTGACTGGCTCAGAGCCTCAGCGATACCAACGTGAGCCACAAGATGGCAACCTTGCCTTAAAATTCAGAGGCAACCTCTGAATAGTTCTCATTTAGAGGGTGAATGTTTTTAAGAAGAAAAAAACTGGGAAAATGTTCCAATTTTAATTTAAAGTTGTTTTCCATCTACTCTGTTAATTTAGTCTTCAGTAAATGATAGCTTATTAGTGTCCCATTTAGTGAATGAGTTATTAAAATTAAACATGTACTTGTATTTTTCAGAAAAATGAATAAAATAAGGAATTTGTGTTTTATTTACTAGGACTTAATAATAAAATTTCTTATTATTTAGATCTCTATCCTTCTAAGTGTCTTAAACAAATAAGCTCTGAAAAGGGAAACAACACCAACCACTTTCAGAAGTATGTTCTGTCAGGAGCACACACTGAGCAGTGAAAGGCAGAGACCCTGGAGACTGTGGCTGCCCCTGGGGGAAGTGGGAGCTCCGTGTGCTCCCCTCCTGTGTCGTTTTCCTAACTACTCAAAGCCATAGGGACAGTTTGTTTGCTGTGCTATTGTTCTTCCTACTGTGGCTTCTGTTGTTCAGGGATCTCAAGTTTGGGAAACAATTCAAGGTATTTTCTGAAGGCTCTAAAATTCCTGAAGGATAGGCATTTCAGATTCTTACAGTAAATATACACCACACTTCTAATCTATACATTTTCCTTGTATTACTACCCTTGCTCCTGTTATCTTACTGGTCTTGTATGTGCACATCACTTGAGACTGTGAGAGGATCTGGATTCCAGACAGCTTACCACTATTGTCTTTCTCAGTCCCTAATGATTGTGATCCTACGTCCTCCATTATTGGGGCATCAAGGCTGTTTAACAGAGCTTGTTCTTAGTAAAACCTTCTTTTGCTCTCTTTTTGGTGATTTGTTTGAGAATCTCCCCGGACTAATGTTAGATGATTGGTCTTTATTGTCTGTAGTCTTAGGAAAAGCAACAATTGCATGAATACAGCTTTTGTTGCTGCAGCACCCAAATGTCGTCCAGCTGTAGGCAAACCGCTGTATAGTCTGTAATTTCTGACTCAACTGTACCTGCTCCTCTAATCTTCTGACCTCTTTTGCGTCCAGTTACAGAATAATATTCTCATCGCTCTGTGCACCCACGTTTGCTTTCGATGTTAGTTGTGGAATGCACAGTAGAAAAGACTTGCTTGAGTGAGACAGCGCTGTGTTTCATTCTGTTTCTGCACCATGGTCACTGATGGCTCTGGTAAAGTATTTCTTTCCCTGGGCTGTCAGTTTTATTTACACGAGGGTACATGATTGGTGCTCATGTACCATGTGTTCCACAGGTGAATTCAACACTGCTATAAAGCTCCAGCCCTGTCTTCTGCTGTATTGGCTTCATGTTAAATAAGTTACAGCATAGCACTGGAAAATCATTTTTGCTTTTTTTATTCTTTTTTATTTTTTGACATAGCGTCGTCAAATAAACCAGAATAGTTTGGAACTTGCTGTTTAGCTCAGGGTGCACCAAAATTTGTGATCCTCTGGGCCTCAGGCTCCCAGGTACTAGGATTACAGGGGTGCACTACTGCTTTCCCTTCAAGAGTATTGATCTTATTATTTATCTTATTTGTGGTGGTGTTTTATCTGCATGTGTATCTGTGTACCACATGTGTGCCAGGTACCTATGGAGGCCAGAAGAGGGCAGTAGATCTCTTGGAATAGAAGTTACAGATGGTTGTTGCTTGTTAGCCACTGTGGGCACTAGGAACGAAATCTAGATTGTCTGAAAGAGCATCAGTGCTCTTGACTGTGGATCCATCTCCCCAGCCCCAGAAATACTTTATTGTATTCAAACAGGTAAAAAATTATTAAACTTATTCATCTGTTGAGAGAGAGAGAGAGAGAGAGAGAGAGAGAGAGAGAGAGAGAGAAGAGAAGAGAAGAGAAGAGACAGACAGAGAATGAGAATGGTTATGTGTGTTTCCCTTGGTGAATGTGTGGAGGTCGGAAGACAACTTTCAGGGCCTCGGACTTGAACTCTGGTCATCATGCTTTGTGGCCAGTGTTGGGGGATATTATTTTTAGGTGTGTGACTTTTGTTTATGCTACATTTGTTTAACTCTGTAAAGCTGTGATTCTTTGCCTGTCTAAAACAGCTGGTGGTCCTAAGGGCAGTGAGGCAGGAGTAAGGCCAGGCAGAGCTAGCAGGCGGAGAGTTAAGAAAGAGAAGTGAGCATGAAAAAGAGGGACAGTGAGACAGAAAGGAGAGGAGGGCATCAGTGGCCACAGAGAAAGAGGTAAAGTAAGAGGTGCAGAAGTAAGAAAGATAAAAGCCAGAGGCAAAAGGTAGTTGACTTAATTTAAGATAAGAAAAGCTGGCAAGAAACTAGCCAAAGTAAGGCAGGGCATTCGCAAGAATAAGCCTTTCTGTATGATTTATTTGCGATCTGAGTGGTGGGTTCCCCCAAAAGACAAAATAATAAAACATCATGCTGTATTTTGGTACCCCGTGTTGGTACCAATTATTGTCCTCTTTTTAACTTGTCTTTTAAACTTCGGCTATCCTAGTCAGCAGCTGCAACTCCACCACTATCAGCAGCCGCTAGGTCACAAGCAAGAGCTGCAGCCTGAAGAAATTCTGTTCCCTCAGGCACCGACTCTTTCAAAACTACTAAGAGAACTTATTTAAATCTCTGCTAAAGAATTCAAGATGCTCAGATCTTCCGACTGGAGTGGGAGGGAAATGGCAGGAGGGGAAGAGGTGGAAATTTTTAATAAATAAAAAAAAGAATAAAAAAAAAGAATTCAAGATGCTTCTCTGACAGGCTGAATAGCAAGCAGCTCACCTAGCTGGCCTCCTCGTGTCTCCTTGAAGTCCTCATGCTTTTCTTACCCATCTTTATAAACCCTTCTCCACACGACTCCTCCCTACTACTTCCTGTCAGTTAGTTGCTGACTCAGCCTCTAGTACCACTCAACGAGAAGCCAGCTGCCTTAAATTTTTATTGTATATGGTGTGTGTGTGTGTGTGTGTGTGTCTGACTGTCTGTCTGTCTCTTCCTGACGCCAAGCAGCTTTTGTAAGTGGCTTTTGTTTCCTCCTCCAACCAGGGAAACACTACTGTTGGCCCTGCCTTTCTTCTCTGCGTGCATTGCCCTTTTTACTCGCATTCTTTTCTGGATTTCTGAAGCTTTTCCTCCTCCTTCTTGTAGTAACACTCATTTTCCTTTACTTAACTCTTACTGCCTCTCTCAGAAGCCTGCTCTAGTCCACCATCTTGCCCAGAAGTAGTACTTGCCTTTGATAGCTGAGGCCGAGATAACTTAGAGGAAAGGTGAGACTAGATAAAACTGAATGTGTAACACTGTTGTTCAGGGCCAACGGTGATTTTTCAGCTTAGTGATTTGCTTGCTTGGGAAATAAAGTATAAATGTTTGCCAACTGTTTTTCATTTCTTTTCTGAAAATATGTATTAATTTTTATGCACAGAAATATTTACTTTAAAAAACCTTACCACTAATGAAAAATAAACATTTTAAAACTATGGTAATAACTTAAAGATCTATGTAGTAATTATCATTTCTATTAAATTTATTTTTCTACATATAAGCAAATTTAACTGTGTTTATCCAGTTTTGCTATCACCATTTTATTATATAAACATTTAGCTTTATAATTAGTTAGTCCATTGATTTAGTTTTACTTTGATTGAAGTTGACAAGAGAGAACATTTTTTTTCTCCCTGTCAACACATGTCTTATAGCATCATATTTAAAATCATTTTTAAAAGGGAGTGTAGAGCCAGGCGGTTGTGGCGCATGCCTCTAATGCCAGAATTCAGGAGGCAGAGACAGATGGATCTCTGTGAGTTCTAGGCCAGCCTGGTCTACAGAGTGAGTTCCAGGACAGTCAAGGCTACACAGAGAAACCTTGTCTCGAAAAACAAAACAAAAGGAAGTGTAGAAATAAGCGTACCTCACTCCTTGAACTTTCTGTATCTTGCGCTCAGAGCACTGTATTCGTATATATTCTTTAACTAGTAGGTGCAGTTGGTGTGGGAGGGCTGTAAAGTTGATGTGTTTGAAAAGGAAACATTCCTTTGAGCTGCTGCTCTAAGGTGGTATCCCTTACAGTAATGGCAATGTGTTCCCTCCTGACTGCCTGTTCACGTGATGGGGAGGAAACAGGTTTATAGGAACTGGCTAGAGCATGGCCTAGCACACCTTTTGTTTCAGGAATCAACTGTTCCTTTAGTGCTTTCATGCCTTGGAACTATCTTAAGGTGAATTCACAAAGTTGTTCTGCAGGTTTCCTGTTTGAAATTTTACCTCTGAATTAGAGAATAATTTCAGTCTTGACTTTAATTGAAGTTATTTTTATGTCATAGTAAATAACCATTAAAAAGAGAAAATTGTGTAATTGATATTGTAGCAATGACTAAGAAGTGACTTTTATTCCTTTGTGTGTGACAGCTTGAAGGTCCATGTGTATTACAAATTCAGAAGGTCCGCAATGTCGCTGCACCAAAAGACAATGAGGAGTCTCAGGCTGCACCAAGGATGCTTCGTTTGCAGATGACTGATGGGCATACCAGTTGTACGGCAGTAGAGTTCAGTTATATTTCAAAGATCAGGTGAGTCATATAACTTGTTAAAGAAAAGTTGAAGGTGCTTTACAAGCCTGATTTCATCATAAGAATCTGAATAGGGAGGAATGGAGTCTTTAGTGAATGTTGTACTTTTTCTCAAGAAATTGCTCAAATTTTTGTTTCTTTTATCTACCTAGAAGACAGTTAGGGATAAAGTTAGTCACTTCTCTGTGTTATCTATAAAGGAAATGTAAGATGTGCATGTAAGCCCGACCGTGGTGGCACGTGCCTTTAATCCCGAGGCAGAGGCAAGTGGATCTCTGTGAGTTTGAGGCTCGCCTGATCTATAAGAACTTGTTCCAGAATGGGCTCCAAAGCTACACAGAGAGGCCATGTCTTGAAAATCAAAAACAAACAAACAAAAAACCAGCAAAAAATGCATGCAAGCATTCCCTCAACTCCTCCCAAATCCACTACCACTCCCTACCCACTCAACTTTTCTTTCCCTTTTTATATTCATGGAGACTAGTGTTTGCTGCTCATATACATTGGGTTTGGAGCCATTCACTGTAGCTTGGTTGACCTACCAGGGGCCACACTCTTAAAGAAACTCTACTCCCAGCAGCAGCCATCAGCAAGGAGCTTTTCTAATGAGAGTTACACTAATTTAAGTCAATAGGATTATTTAATACTATGTTGTTTTAAGATAGTAGTGGGTTTTCCCATAGGGTTTATGAACTGTCTAGCTACAGGTATTTTGGTCCTGATAATAGCATCAGGTTGGGTTCCAGCTTGTGGTGTGGGCTTTAAATCCATTTATAAAGTGGTTAGTTACTCCCGTGGCATGGACGCCACTCTTGGACCAGTGGGCATATTTTGCCGGGTTAGTCATTATTACAGGTTGTTATTGTAAATTGTTGACTACACAGCAGGTTAAGACTAATAATTATTATTTTTTCCCTCTGGTACTATATAGCACTTTACAACACTATGAAAGTTAGCCAGTAGGAATTACAGATATTTAGAGATACAACTCTTAAGATGTAGAAAGATGAGAGTGTGTTCCTGTCAATGTTTGCCGAGGTTTCTGTCCCGCCTGGTCCCGCAATAGACACACAAAAACTGTGTTATTTAAATCACTGCTTGGCCTCTTAGCTCTAGCTTCTTATTGACTAACTCTTACATCTTAAATTAACCCGCTTCTTTTAATCTGTGTATTGCCATGTGAATGTGGCTTACCAGCAAGGTTACCGAGTGTCTTTCTCCCGTGGGGCAACATGGCTTCTCAAGGACTCCACCTTCATTCTCCCAGCATTCATTTTTTTTGTTTTCCTGCCTAGCTCTATTCTACCCTATCACAGGCCAAAGCAATTTCTTTATTCATTAACCAATAAAAGCAACACATAGACAGCAGAAAGACTTCCCACACCATTTATCAAGGCAGTTTGAACACTGCTTTCTGAAGAAAGAACTTTTCTTGTATATTTGTAAGCTTTTTTATTCTTTTTTGAGTCATTGTATATGGTCTTGTTTGCTACTTTGGTTCCTCTGAGCTTTTTTACTCAGTGTAAATTCCTAAAGAATGCTTTTTTTTTTTTAAAGCAAGTTTATAGTCTTTACCATACGCTGTATTCCATTCCCCTTTTGGGAGAGTCCAAAGATAAAGTTAAATTTTACTTCCTAGTAGCTGATACAATAACAATATAGGCATATAGACATGTAATTATTTTCCTGGAGCCCAAAGAAATATGGCAGCTTGGGGTAGATGGGAGTTTGATTTGAAATACGAATGGTTTTGAGAGAGGTGAATTTTTGCTGCTGTAGTCGACATGAACCTGGGAGAGGGAAGGTCCCCAAAATGAAGCAGGCTAAAGTCTCACGTGGTAGCCAACTTTATTCAGAGCATCAGATGGCTCTGTTCTGAGGCTTAGGCAAGCTTGTAAGAATTTAGGCAGTCTACAGACCCAGGGACAACTGGTTCTTGACAACATCTTTAAATAACAAAAGCGAGATGATGGGCAATAGAATATAAACCTGGTACCAGGACACCTGGGAGGGCTCCAAAGCACATTTCAAGAACAGCCTTTGTTATGGAGGAACAGAGGTTACAAGACTCTTGTTTACTTAGTTTTCTCAAAACTCTCAGAAATCTCCCACTGCCTCACTCACAGACTGTGCTCCAACAGTGACTAACTGGCCTGTGCTGCTCTTGGAAAGGGCACAGGTCTGTTCTGTAGAGCTTAGGGATTTGGAGTAGGTTGGGGTGATGCAAGCAGTCTTCACTGATACTGCTTTCCTTCGGTCTGTTTCAGCCTTTGGTAAAGGAGGGACCCTCCTGAGATGATAAATGGATAAATGTTTATCAAAAGTGTTGAGTTTTATACAAGGGCTAAACGGGGAGGTGGCTTAGCTACCTAGTGATTGCATTGCCTTCTTTTTGAAGAGAAGGATTCCTGTTTGTGGAAAATAGTCTTTCCTCCCTTGACAGATTCGGTGCAACCCTTCCAAGGGCTCAAGGGTGACACAGAAGGCTGACTTGCTAAGGAATGCATATTTTTCTGCTTTTCCTCTGTAACTTTTCTCTGCCCAATGCCATCTGCTGTCCTTTTCTGTTGGATTTATTGTGGTTTAACAGCTAAATTTTTTACATGCTCATTCACTCATTATTGAAGCAGCCTGTGTTCCTTTGCGATCACAGAAATGACAGCATGCAAAACTCTTCTTTCATGGGGATAATTTAGAAGAGTTTTAATGTTTGGGTAGTGGTTGCCTTAGGAGGAAGGTAAAATAACTCTCTAGATAGGATAAACCAGATTCAGGGCTGGGCTGTGCTGCCTCAATGGGCTGTGTATTTCTCTAGGCACTTCTAGCCTTCCATCTCCTGTACAGTCCTCCACAGTTTTTGGTTTTGTTTGTAGTTACAATGAAGAAACAGTAAAGATATGTTGGGGTGCTAAAGAAGTAGTTAGTAAATCAAAATGTACTCTCTAAATAAGAGTTAATTATGATAGTGAAGTCAATGAAGTAAAAAGTATAATGTAATTTTAATTTTGTAGCAATAAAATTGTAATTTAATCTAGTGGGATTCTATCAGTTGTTTTATAAAAATTTAAGTCCATTCTCAAATTATTTGACATTAAGGAAAGTTTCGGGAGGATATAGCCATCTAATAACACAAAGTTAATCATTTGTTTTTATATTTTCTGTTTTCTTTGATATTTATTTATCTGATATTTACCTTTTTATTGTTTGATTTCTGCAGTTAGTTCCCTATATTCATAATTTCATGTGCTGATATATTCTTATTCACTCTTGGTTTTATTGATTTGTTAGAAATTATTGGCTGAAACTTCTTTTCAAGAAAAAAATAGATCAGTAGTATAATTAGTGCTTTCTTTGGCTATAAAAGGGCATCAACCTATGGTCCGTGGTGCCTTTTGCTTTGATTCATTCAGAAATGAAGAAATGATGAACTGCAGAGTTATTGAATCTGTATTTGTTGATTGCCTGGAATTGGTAAAAGCTTGTTAGTGTAATTGTGTTGCTCATAGTTACTGCTGATCTTGAAGATGGGGCATTGTTCACAGTGGCTGCACTTCTGACACGGAGCTCTGTACGGGTGAGGTTAGGCAAGGCTGTGACTAGCTGTTCTGTCAGTGTTGAATTATGACAGGATTTTCAACTAGTGAGCCGCAGAACACTTTTAATGGCTTTATTGAGATAGAATTGATAATAATGCAGTGATACACATATTAGACATATCTGATACATGGAACAGTATGTAATCTATCTTACCCTGCAAGGGTTCTTTCAAGCTTGAGAAATAGACATATTCTTACTTCATTTTGCTAATGATTTTTAGTAGCTGTCCTTTGAAGGGCTGTGGTATTAACACTCACTGATTTGAAGTTGCATATGTCTGCATGCCCTTCAACTGTGAATAACGAAACCATTGCAGGCTAACTTTCTAATTCACCCCATGTTTCATGGCAGATTGTGTTAGGAGTCCTATTTGAGAGTTTCTCTCTTGCTGTATGTGAGCTGGAGTGCACTTCATATCTGTGCTTTCAAACCAATGTGATGAAGTGGATTTCATCCTGTATTCCCTTCAGCAAAGTTGTGGGAAGATAAACATCTTGTCTCTGTTTTTTTGTGCAAGAATTTGTGGTGTAATGTTCACCAATTGATTAACCCAAATGATTAACACTGGCTTTTTTTTTTTTTTTTTAGAAAAGTCTTGTTGCAGTTAGTACTTACATACTTCCTAGTTGGTGTATAAATTTTTTTTAAGTTCTTATATAAGTAATTTCTCATGTTTTGTCTTTAACTAGATGACTAACAAAAAGGGGTTTTATAGATTACGGTAACTCATGTAAATGTTAAATTTCTATGTTTATTGCTGGTTAGATATCTTTTTCTACATTAAAATTTAATTTAATAATGGTATATTTTTGCCATGTATAGCAAAAGTTAGAACAAAGAGAGGGAGATAAGTGTTTATAGATGGTAGAGTAGAGAAGTGCTTTCCTGGCTGGAGAGATGTCCCAGTGGTTTAAAGCACTGGGTATTTTTCCAGTTCAGTTGTGGGTTCAATTCTCAGCACTGACAACGATGGCTCACAACCATCTGTAACTCCAGTTCCCAGGGCCCTAGCTCCATATATGCAGGCAAAACACTCACACACATAAAGTGAAAATCAATCTTAGGAAAAGAAAACTGCTCTCCCTTTCCTTACTGCAGCTTTGTGTGTTTTGATTGTTTGTGTCTACATTTGCTTTAACTTATGGAAACCAAGTTCATTTTGTTCTATACTTGGTCTTTATTAACGTGACTCATTTATACTTTATAGCTACTCCCCCTGGAAACTGGTTTAGATGTCAGTGCATTTTGATTATGTCATAAGACTCATTTTCATATTGTGGAGGAGTGTCAATACAGCTTTAACTCCTAACTCCTTTTGGTTTTCTTCTGCGTCAGTCTGAACACACCGCCTGGCACGAAAGTAAGGCTCTCGGGCGTCGTTGACGTAAAGAATGGATTCCTGCTCCTGACTGACTCTAACACCACAGTTCTTGGTGGTGAGGTGGAACATCTGATTGACAAGTGGGAGTTACAGAGAGTAAGTGTGCAGTAAGAATGGCTCAGACTGTTGCACGCCAGGCTTTCTGACTGTTCTCGAGGAACGTGTCCCATAACGAGTGGTAGCCTTAGTCTTTTGTGCCAGAATTATGAAGCTAGAACACGATGATCTTAGAGCAACTAACTGTCTACTATGATTTCACCACAATCTTCCTCGAAATCAGGTGAAATTTTTCAGTACTTGTTATATTACTTTTTCTTGGTTTAAATGTTCTTTTTACAGTATCTTGGCAGGTTTGAGACTTTTCAGATAAGAGAAGGATATTTTAAAGTCAGATCAATGGTTATGTAATTTTCCAACTTCCCAGCAATAATCATTTCACTTAAAACTATCAAATTAGCGAAGAACTTACTCATTTCTAACACACAGACACACAGGCATACACTCACACATCCTTTCCCATGGTAAACACGATTCACTTTCTTTCTCTATGAACTTGGCTGTTTTACTTTCTCCTAGACATGTAATATTACAGTATTTGTTCTTTTGTGTCTGGCTTATTCTGTGTGAGTAATATGTGTCAGAATTTCCTTTATACGCTCAGTAGTATTCTGTTGTTCATAGCACATTTTGTTTATTCATCTGTCAGCGGGCATTAATGTTCCTAGCTTTTGCTCACTGTAAAAATGGTACTGTGAATATGAGCATGCAAATAATAGCTCCTCCCAGTTCTTTTGTATGCACACTTGTCAGATTGCTGGGCTATATGCTAATTTTGCTTTTATTCTTTTAGTAAGGTTCTGACTTGTCCACTAGTTATTTTCTCATAGTAGATCTTCTATGTGAAATGGAGCCTCTTGGTTTTGGTGTGCATCTCTCCAAGGCTTAGTGACACTGGGTCTCCTCTCCTGAGGTTGTTGTTGATTACTGAACTCTCCATGCTGTGCTTTCTACATTGTACATCCAAGCAGAAGCCATGGCTTACTTCTTCCCTTAGGAATAGCAGTCTTACACTACATGTTGTGCTGGGTTTAGTACAGTTGTAATCATTGTGTGTAAAGGGAGATTAGGTCTGGCTCCTTGTACCTTCATCAGTGCAAGAAATAGAAGTTTTTGATTTTTCACGCTAACAAGAGCTGTTAATTTATGTTAGCCTTTAGAGGAAGTTTTAGTAGAAATTGAAATGATGTATAGCTGTTTACATAATCCCTTCCTTGTAACTAAATAGAAACTGAGAAAAGGACCCTAGATAGTCTTATAATTGTGCCGTGCTAATTTTTTTTAATTAAGGAGATTGACAACTCACATGTAGATTGTGAAGAGTATGCCATCCCTGTACCACTTTTTATTATACTTTTCTCATTAAACTGATATTATAGTTGCCATTAGCATTATTACTCAATCTGTAATTTACATGAACTGTGTAAGAGCGTTTACATAATTCAGGAACTCTGGAATATGTTTAAAACGTATGTGATGGATTTTTAAAAATAATTTGAGACTCTTTTACTTTGTATTTTCATCACAACATCTGTAATGGTAATTATTTTAAAATGCACAAGTTGAAAGTTTAGAAGATATATTTAATAACAATAGCTTTATGGTGCATGTTAATACCTTCAGTGGGAAGGAGAGCTGAATGGGATCCTTTTTAGCTTCCCTTGGCCCTGTAGAGGCCTTCACAGTATGAGCAAGTGCTTTTGCTGAAGACAGTTTTCTGCCCATTTTCACAATACATTGTTCTCTAATTCTAATTAGGCAAGCTTGAAAATAAAACTGGAACTGGTAAGAGTTTGGAAGCTTGTGTCTATTAAATGGTAGTCAGAGGCTATGCAGTGGCTCAGCAGGTAAAGGTGTTTGCCTTCAAGCCTCATAACTTGAGTTTGATTCCCAGGATCCACATGGGAGGAAAGGGAAAATTGACCCATGCCCTCTGTACTTCATATACTTATTCATGTGTGTTTGTATCTGCCTACACATATGCACACATAATATAACAAAACTGTTAAAGAACCCAGTTGGTTGATTATCTCTTCAATATCTGAATTGATGTAAGAGAGGTTGACAAATTTTTACTGAGCAACTTTCCATATTATGAACTATAGTAGTATGATGTTTGAAGTACTAGAAATTACCTTTACCAATAATGATTTTTATTTAGTAAATATTATCTCTAAAAACTTCATTCTTGTAGAACTATTCAAGGCATTATTAGTCTATAGGTTATGTGCTTCAAAGTAAAATTGTTCTTGCCAGAGTTTATTTTTGTGAATTGGCTATATTTTGAGGAGGTCTCTTTTCTCCAAAGGACAACAGCTTGAAAAATATTTCTGAAAATTAAACTTGAATGTATTTTGGTCAGGAGAGTTGAGGAATGACCTTTGCCAGGTTACTGAAGTAAAGAATACAGAATTGCATGTTTTGTAGTTTGAAATACCATAAAGAAGGCTGTTGTGTCCTAAGATTCTATGTTAAGCAGTGCATCCCCGGTGTATTTGTATGTTCCTGGTGTGCTTATGTGTGTGATTTATGCTTTATGACTACTTATGTTTTTAAACAGAGCTTATCAAAACATAATAGAAGCAATATTGGAACTGAAGGTGGTCCACCTCCTTTTCTGCCTTTTGGACAGGTAAGGACTTTCTTCTGGTCGGTTACTCAGTCAGGAAAGAATGTTCTTCGTTGTGCTCAAGCTGTGTGCTGTTTTGTGCTATTTACTCAGACTCTGTGGAGTTACATGGAAATATGAAGGACAAGGAATTTAATAGTTTTGCTACCCCAAAGATAGAAGCAATTAAGAATTATGTATGAAGAACAAATTATAGCTAACTATAATAGGTTAATGGAAAACAAGTTTTTAAAAATGAGAATTTTAAAAGTAAAGAGATAAAAAATATGCAAAAATTTTCCTCTAAATTCTTTTCTTCAGCCTCTATCCAATTGTTCATGTCAGTTGTGATGTGGGAGTGATTTCTTTCTAATCTGTTGCTTTCGTTGGTTAATTAATAAAGAAACTCCCTAGGCCCATTTGATAGGCCAACCCTTAGGTAGGTGGAGAAAACAGAACAGAATGCTGGGAGAAAGAAGCTGAGTCAGGGAGTCGCCAGGGTTCTCCCACTCCAGAGAGACGCAGGTTAAAATCTTTCCTGGTAAGCGCACCTTGTGGTGCTACATAGATTATTAAAAATGGGTTAAGAGGCTAAAACTAATGGGCCAGACAGTGTTTAAAAGAATGCAGTTTCCGTGTAATTATTTCGGGTAAAGCTAGCCGTGCGGGCGGCCAGATGCCGGGAAAGTAGCCCGCCGCTCATAACACAACAAGTTGGAAACTTAATTTTACTTCTTGCTGATATTTTCAATTACAGTAGCCAGATTCTTCTTCTATAGAACCTAAATAATCCAATGTTTAGTCCTTAATTTTTAACCATTTCTCAGTTTTCTATTGCTATAACACAAACACTGTGACCAAGGCAACTTTTAGAAGAAAAATTTAATTGGGGCTTACAGTTTGAGAGGGTGAGTCCTTGGCTCTCATGGAGGGAAGGAAGCACAGTAGCAAGCGGATTAGCATGGTGTCACAGGCTTCCATTTTGATCTATTAGCACGAGGCAGAGAACACTAGCTGGGAATGGCCTGGACTTTAGAGACCTCAAAGCTCACCCCCAGTGACACATTTCCTCCAACAAGGCCAGGTCTCCTAATCCTTCCCCAGCAGTTCCACCAACTGGGTACTGAGCATTAAGGCATAAGCCCAAGGGGGCATTCTCATTAAACTGCGTGACCTTTCCTACTGCAGAGGAACTTGGAGGGTGGTCTTGAGTTGGCCTGGGTCTTGTGTCTTCCTTCCTGTACACAGCCATTAGCTGTGTTCCAGCAGACTCCTCCACATGAGGAGGCCGACAGGAATCCCTGTGTTTCTTGACCTTGCCTTTTTTGCCACCAGCAAAGTTTTGAGCTGTATTTACTTTGTACTTTTCTTAGAGAATGCTGGCTAAAGTGAAGGTGAATTGGGGACACAAAAGTAGGCAGTTGACACCAACATTTTATTTTGTATTTTGTTTTATTTGAATTTTGTTTGAAATTTTGGTATTATAAAGATATCTTAATTGGTACGAAGATGCCAATTAATTGATCTTATTTCATATCTTCATACCAACTAAATATCTTTTTAATACCAAAATTTCAAACAAAGCCCAAAATAATTTTTATGAGCTATACTCAGATTTAAATTAGTAATTCCTGCTTCACATGCATTTTTTAAGTATATAAAAAGCATGATCCCGTGCCCTTTTTTAAAGATAAAAATGTTAATAACATTCTGCCTACAATAAAAGAGACAGTGAAATTATTATAGTAACTTACACTTGAAGGTAATAATTGACATATCTGTAAAAATTTACTTTTTTCTGAATCATTTATAGAATTTCTTTCTTAAATTACTTATGATATAAAAAATGACTTTCCCCCCTAGAGATACTTACTGATTTAATTTTTGTCCATAATTTGAAATGTGAATTACAGTTTTGTATGGTAGGAAGTATAGAAAAGGGTTTAGTTTCAATGGTAGTGTTTCGTTTTTTTTCATTCTGAATAGGCCTTATGCGGCATACCCCAGCATGATAGGTGGGATAAGATGGTGATGCTGGCTGTGTGGTGATACATAAATAGCTGTTTACTGTGGAGGAAGCACACTGTATTTGTGTATCACACTTGAGGGAATTTCCTTTTCTCCCCTTCCTTCTTGTTAATGAGCTGCAAAAACCCAGTCACTGTAGAGGACCTGTAGAGGTGTGGATGAGAGTTCAGGGGCTGTTTCCAGACAGAGACACATGCCATTATTAAACTATGAGATTAAAAATCAAAACTTAAAAAAAACCAAAGACATTTATATCTTAATTGGCACAGAGAGCATACTTTTAGTCTTTGCTACAAGGTCAGATGCATTTTGTTAACATGTTAGCAAGTGTCTGATTTATGGATATTTTAGTGTAACGTGGAAATTGAACTCTTAGTTACAAAATCAAATTTACATGGTTTTAGTTCATGTAGAGACCTTGAAATCTACAGCTGTTTTAAAGTTATTACCTTAAAATGAAACTTGGGTCTTGCATCCCAGTATGTTTTGTAAGTATGTGGCCTCATTCCGGTAATGTATGTGTACACACACATACACAAAGACACACAAACATGCATAAATGCATGTGCGTGTGCACACATACGTAGAGAAAAAAATCTAGCTTATATTTATTTAAAAGTTCTGTTGTAATCATCTTCCCGTTGTTTTTTTAATCTGTTGGATGGAGTGGTATTTTACTTTTACGAATGATAAGAAATATAAACATTTCTTTTAAAGAACTAGTTCTTTCTATAAAGAACTATAATTTCTTTTGGAAATCCTGAATCATATGAATTTATTTTCCCAGAAGTGTGCATCTAATGTCCAGGTGGATAGCAGAGAACTTGATCGAAGAAAGACGTTGCAAGTTTCAATGCCCGTCAAGCCTACAAATGATAATGATGAATTTGAAAAGCAAAGAACGGCTGCAATTGCAGAGGTCGCAAAGAGCAAAGAAGTAAGATAACTTCCCCAAATTTCTCTCATTGCATTCTCTTTAATTATTCATGGCCATTACTGCTTTTCACATAACTAGTCCTCAAGAATCCGTACTTTGCTCTCCTTACGTATTGTAGAAGAGGAAGAATGCCATCTTCCCCTGGGGATTTGAGCCTGCCTGTTGGATTTGTATGTTCTTTTTCCAAGTCGTCTTGGAAGTTCTAGTAAATATTTCTATTAGCAAGTCATCCATTCTTGTGCCTCCTTTTCTTTTTTTTTTTTTTTTAATTTATTTATTTATTAAGGATTTCTGCCTCCTCCCCGCCACCGCCTCCCATTTCCCTCCCCCTCCCCGGATCAAGTCCTTCTCCCTCATCAGCTCGAAGAGCAGTCAGGGTTCCCTGACCTGTGGGAAGTCCAAGGACCACCCACCTCCATCCAGGTCTAGTAAGGTGAGCATCCAAACTGCCTGGGCTCCCCGAAAACCAGTACGTGCAGTAGGATCAAAAACCCATTGCCATTGTTCTTGAGTTCTCAGTAGTCCTCATTGTCCGCTATGTTCAGCAAGTCCGGTTTTATCCCAGGCTTCTTCAGACCCTCGTCAGCTGGCCTTGGTGAATTCCCGATAGAACATCCCCATAGTCTCAGTGTGTGGGTGCACCCCTCGCGGTCCTGAGTTCCTTGCTCGTGCTCCCCCTCCTTCTGCTCCTGATTTGGACCTTGAGATTTCTGTCCGGTGCTCCAATGTGGGTCTCTGTCTCTGTCTCCTTTCATCGCTTGATGAAGGTTAATATTCAGGAGGATGCCTATATGTTTGTCTTTGGATTCACCTTCTTATTTAGCTTCTCTAGGATCGCGAATTATAAGCTCACTGTCCTTTATTTATGGCTAGAAACCAAATATGAGTGAGTACATCCCATGTTCCTCTTTTTGGGTCTGGCTTACCTCACTCAGGATAGTGTTTTCTATTTCCATCCATTTGTACGCAAAATTCAAGAAGTCCTTGTTATTTACTGCTGAGTAATACTCTAATATGTATATATTCCATACTTCATCTATTCTTCCATTGAAGGGCATCTATGTTGTTTCCAGGTTCTGGCTATTACAAACACTGCTGCTATGAACATAGTTGAGCATATACTTTTGTTGTATGATAGGGCTCCTTTTCTTTCTTAATGAAATAACACACTTTTCTTTTACATCCTAGTAGAGGATTTCTTGTTTTTAGTTGAGCTAGTTATCATTTAATATAAAAATATTCTACCTCTATAATACCTGCTTCTAAAAATTAAAGCTTCTGAGGACTGAATTATGATCATTTAATGTATTAGAAATATGTCTTGCTAGGTTATTTTTATGTTTAATTAGTTATAGCAAATGTTAATCATAGGACTATATATGTTTTTATAATGAACCCATTTACATGCATATGCCCACCCATTCTCTTACACTATGGTTAGCTAAATAGTTTTGAATTTCTTGCTTACTTGGACTAGCTTTTTTTCTCTGATTGATTTTTTCAGATTTTGTTATGAACTTTTGTGTTTGTTGGTTAATTTTTTTATTCATTAAAATTGAAATTTCCTGCATTCAGAATGTAATAAAGGTTTATGAATAATCACTTTTCTATTTAATTTCAGTGCCTCCATCAGAAAGCTTATTGATATTCAATTGTCCTTCCTCTTTCTTTCTATCTCCTGTTTAGAGTAAGGCTGAACACAAAGCCTCTGATATTGGGCAGGCCAGAGCATGTCCTGCTGATGGTCCTGAATTGAATGATGAACTTTTGTGCCCAATTTGCTTCATCTGTGAAATTTAGGAGCCGTGAACTGTCATGGATGCTGTAGGGTTTATAACTGCTCAACTCAAAACATCTACAACTGCCTCTACACACTGCACAAATTATGACACTCCTTTGTGACAGTAATCACTAGTGTTGGAATTCTTCAGTGTGCTCTTCAGTCGAAGGCACTTATATGCATTAAATGTATTTTATATGAAATATTTTAATTTTCCCTCAAAATATTAAATGATGCTATAAATTTTAAAATTTAGAAGATGCTTGGAACCTTTTCCATTGGTTCCAAGCTTTCTTCCTAAGGTTTTATTTGAAGTTACAAATGCCTATATATTGGACTATATAGTTAGCATTATAATGTACTTCAGATTTTATATTATAATGGATCATATGTCTTCTTCACAGCTTTCAAGGACTGAAACATTTCAAAACCCAATTTGTTTATGAGATTGTTGAAGTTAGTTAACTCAGGCTTTGTCCAGTATTACTCAAAAGCAATTTATAGAGTAAATCGATATGTAGCATATGGATGATCTAGATTGTAAATAACAATGCATATAAATAAGTTTCACACAGCAGTTTCATATATCGGCCTAATTAGGTAATGATAATGGAATTTGATTGATGGTTTGAAGAAGGTCAGCTATGTGTTAAATTAAGGGGAATGATCCATGGAAAAACGAAAGCTACAGAAAAGAGCAGAAATAGAAAACAGCAAGGTGGTTCTTGGATGAAGCAGAAGCTGAGGTAGCAGAAAAGGAGAGATAACCAAGGTCAATTGCAATTCAAACTGCAGTTTCAAATTGTTGAAAGACAAACTGACGTACTTCTTAGAAATTACAAGCTTTTTTTAAAAAAATATTTATTTATTATGTATACAATACTCTGTCTGTGTGTATGCCTGCTGGCCAGAAGAGGACACCAGACCTCATTACAGATGGTTGTGAGCCACCATGTGGTTGCTGGGAATTGAACTCAGGACCTTTGGAAGAACAGCCAATGCTCTTAACCTCTGAGCCATCTCTCCAGCCCCTAGAAATTACAAGCTTTTGCACGTCTTGCTCACAGCAATAACGTCAGCCAATGGCTATCTGAAAGGGTTTCTTCTGGTTGCGTCATTGAGACTGGCCACAGAGAAGGAAGATTGCAATTGTAGACAGAATGGCAGATTGCTGAATTGATTCGGGAGAAGAAGTGGTACAGATAGCAGCTCCATAGGTGGAACAAAATTGTTTGTTTCAGAAAATTTGAAATTAGGGAGAACTTCTGAGAGATAAAGGACATTATATCAGAGGAGACGTAAAGAATGACTATAAAGATTTTAATGTTTTATGAAATATAGCACTCAGAAAAATATTATATAGTTAAGATTTTTCTTTCAATGATGTTAGTAATCAGCCGTGGATATTTTTCAGCCATGATACTCTATCATTCCAGTCAGTCATGTTTATGGTCTGTTTTTTTTTCCATAATTATTTTGAAAAGACAAAAATTAAGATTAAATCAAGTTTCAAATTTATATACTTTTTTTGGTTTTTCGAGACCAAATATGTAGACTCAGACTTTATATGTTGTTTGAAAGGAAATACATATACAATGTATATAGTTAATGAATTAATAAACAGATTTTGCTCTTGCATTCATGGCATTCTTTCTAAGTTTATATAATGATATCACCAGACTGTGGCATATTTTAATTGATTACTGGTCAGTTTAGTACTTTGTTCAGAATAACCTTGTCTTGTATATGGTTCTAGGGCCTGAATCCAAGACATACTCAAATATTTTGCTAGAGTAATTTGGGCAACTAATTTTTATGATGTTTATATCATCTTATTTCAGTCTGTATTGATGAACAGATAGGCTTGTTTTGATGACTTAAATAAAATCTTGTATTTTTTTTTAATGCCCTGCCCGGACTTGTAGAAAGAAAATATTATGGCTTATAGATGTTTATGCTCTATGCTATTTTTAGGTATTTATTATTTTATTTTTACTTGTGAAAAATAATTAAGTTTTTGTCTGTTTTATTTTTTTAAGACTAAGACGTTTGGAGGAGGTGGAGGTGGTGCCAGAAGTAATCTCAATATGGGTACTGTCAGTCACCGAAGTAGGGAAGTTTTACCGAAGGAAAGGCCTTCCAAATCAGAGAGCAAGCATGAAGGTGTCTATAGAGAGCTGGTAAGCATGGCAGTCAGCCACAGGCAAATATACTGTGCTTTCAATATCCTCAATCTTTCATCAGATGTTATTTTCTTTGCATTTTTGTTGAGGGGCTATGTAAATTATGTTTCTTATAGTAGATGGGAAGTATATAATTTTTCCATTTTTTTATCATGAAAATTAATGAGGTCATTTTTGATTACCATTTTATTTCCCTAAGAACTTATTCTAATATAGCATAAACTTTTTATTTATTTTTTGTAATTTCTTTTTTGATTTTCAATGGAACTTTATTATAGTACAGATTCTTCCTTGACTATTAGTGTAGAAGCAGTAAGTTGGAATGTTGTTTGACTGTGGCAGTTTTTCCCTAGCTATTGTTGACTTTTGCTGACCTGTGTAGACATTCTCTGCTGGACCTGGGATCTAAGGACCTGAAAGAATGGAGTGGATCACAGTGTAATGCTGTAGATGATTTTGGTTCACTTTCAGTGTACTTTTATATACGAATGTAACAAAGAAAGCAATGATCCAAGAAAGCTTCTTAGTTCAGAAAAACATGATCAGAAAAAAAAAAAAACTTAAATAAGTGCCAGTAAGGACATACTAAATATTGGCCAAGTAGCCCTTTCCCAGAGCATTCTCGGAAAGACCAATGTAAACACATTTGCCTCTCCTGTACTACAGATTATCTGGGAAAGCACAAAAGCACAGGAGAAGGCCGTATCCTGATTTGGACAGCAGTCAGCATAACCTTTCACATGATTTGATTCTATAGCTATGTTCTGACATTCAACAAGAATAAACATGGCTTGTGAATTGAAGGTAAATGTTTAACCCAGGAGGCCCAAAATCACAAAATGCACCTGATGTAAAAGACCCTCTGCTTTTTCCCTGGAGGCTCTCACAGGTCCCAAGACATTGCTCACCATGCATCCTTCTTTGACCAGGTTCCAACAGCTATGAACAAAATTTTGAGTTAAAAGACATACTGTAATTAAAATGGATATCTAACTTTGTGTACAGTTTCTACTGTAGCTTTTTCTTCATTCTCTGCAGGTAGATGAGAAAGCTCTGAAGCACATAACAGAAATGGGCTTCAGTAAGGAAGCGTCGAGGCAAGCACTTATGGATAATGCCAACAACTTAGAAGCAGCATTGAATGTACTCCTAAACAGCAATAAACAGAAACCTGTTGTGGGTCCACCTCCTAGAGGTACAGTTCATGTGCCAGCAGATAAGTGATGGGCCAAGGCTGAGGTTTATGCCGTGAGGGCTGTAATGCTAGGTAACAGTGTGGTTCTTAGGAGCATGAAGCTGGGAGCCATAGACATAGTTGGGGACTGCTTCCCATGAGTGTCTTATCTCTGTATAAACTGTGTCTAATAGCAGAGTTGTGACAAGAGAGACTGTGATGTATACTATCTTCTTCTAGGAGTTATTTCTAGAGCTGTGCCATTTTTATAAAAACTTACCAGTCTCTGAACTCCCCAAATCAACAAACAGAACCTTTTACTTGGTTTCACTCTTTAGTTGTCACATCTTAAAGTGGTATCATTTGAGTAACAGATTGGGAAATGGCCATATACATATGAATAAATTACCATACATATGCAATTAATACAATGGTATTCTAAATATTATGTGAATTTGTGAGATACCTTTAAGATCGAGTAGTGTTTACAAAGCTTTGTTATGCACAGCTATAATTACGCTAAGCTTGAGTAACTCAACATTACTTTTTTTGTAGAAAGAAAATACATTTTAAGTTAAAATCTTTTTAAATTAAAATGACACATATTTATTTCAAATCTGAGACCCATGTTCATTTGGACAGATCATCTTAAAGATTAAAGGTGCCTCTTAATAGCTTTATTTAAAGCATTTTTGCTGGACAAGAAATAGAATTCACTAAAGATGATAAGAAGAAATGCATATACAATTGTATTTACTAGATTGATGGTTCTGTTTAGTGTGGTTTCTCCTTTTGCTTTTCACACATTATACATGTATGTATGTGCTTTTAAACCTTAAGGTAGAGGGAAAGGCAGGGGTCGCTCACGATCTGAAGATGAAGAAGACCTAGGAAACGCAAGGCCGTCAGCACCAAGCACATTATTTGATTTCTTGGAATCTAAAATGGGAACTTTGAATGTGGAAGGTAGGCTAATTTAAAATAGATTTTAAAATCTATCAATTTCTTTAAAAGACTTATCTCATTTGTCGTTGTACAAAATGATATCTATTCTGAATGGTTGTTTAGAATTTTTATAGCAAATTTTGTTTCACAAAAACACAGAAAGTTTTAGTTGTTACAATATGAAAAAAACACCAGTTTTCCTTTGCTCCTAACTGTGTATTGAGGAATACCAGCAAACCGCTGCACCCACAGCCCTAAGAGACCAGAGCCAGGTGTGTAAATAGGTGGTGGTGGAAAACTCGCTGCAGCACAGCTTATGTCACCTGCATCATTGTGCAGTTGGACTGTTTCTTTTCTCTCCATCTGTACATATTTTATGAGAGTGTTCCTGAGAGTGTGCTTTCTGTACTGTTTCTTCACATGGTGTACTGTAATGAGTACTATAAATACTGGAAGAAGTAAGTATATTAGCTATGTTTATATTAGCTATATATTTACAAGTATAGGATATGCTAAATGTTTTCAAATATTATTTTAAAAAGATTAAAATCAACTTTTCTTTCAGGTTTGTTAATTCTGCCAAATAAATTTAAAAGCAAAGTGATTTTAATATAAAATTTAAGTAAGTGTATTTTATGAAAACCAGGGTTTATTACTAGATTTTATATTTTATACATATATATTTTATAGATTATATATATATTTTATAGAAAACATACTGTAGTGTTTGAACAGTCCCTGTTTGACATGGAAAATTTGTAAGGGTAACAGAGGAGAGAAGAGAGCAGTGTTTGCTCATGTAAGACTGATAACTTAGTTTTCCATCGCTGTGTTACAAAGACTACAGAGTCTGTAGCTAAGGTTTTGGGGGTATGGAGTTGTGAGCTAACCCAGTGTCAAGCTTCTCTTACAGGCTTGCTTGCTGTGAGCTGTACCATCGTTCTTTGTAGGTGGAGGACTGATGTGTTTTTTTTCTTGCTCCTTATTCCTGGGGCTGCTGGCAACTTCTGCAAGCAGCTTTCACATTGTGTGAGGACAATCTTAGGCAACATGACATGGTTTTGCTTCTACATAGTCAGCAGAGGAATGACTCTGTCCTGACTGACTTCTTAGTGTCCTTTCAGTACCCACGAGGACCTCTCTTGATGCCTCTTATCCCTGACTCCTGTATTCGCATCTTATGGTGACTCATAAATCATGGGTTTGGTTTTCTGTTTCTTTTTGTTGAATTGAATATATAACTCATCTGTGATTTGGCATATGGAAATGAAATATTATTGTAGTTTATGAGTATGCCAGATCATATCTGATTATCATATTAAGATTTCTTCTGCTAAGTCCTCTTATTTTTTTGCTCATTTTAAAGTTTATATTAAGTTAATAATAATATTCACTAAGTAACGATTAAATCCTCTTTAATAAGTATTTCTAAGCTCCTTTGTTTTGTCTCATAAATGACAGTATGTTTGCAGGCATATTTATAATCTGTAATAATGTTTAGTCCTTTATTTGAAAGCTTTATTGCTAAAATAAGGCCGACTGGTTGTTTTGAATGGTTGGGCAATGCTTTAATCAGGCTGATGAGAAAGTACTGCTGATTTACTGTGTTGTTATTGTTAATATTGGCTGAGCAGACAGAGTCCATCAACTGCAGCTTTCTGTCCCACACTCTAATGATACTGACACCATACAGAAGAGATCCATTATTCCACACTTTAGTGTAAACAGATGCACAATAAATGAATACATTTGTAGACAGAAGTTATGATGGATACAGTGAAGACAGCAAGATTGATGGGAGAGCTTGATTTGCAGTGGCCATCAAGTGTATTTTTTTTCTTAACATACTGTTCTATTAATCTTTCTCTTGTTAATTTACTTTCTTGTTAAGTGACAGTATTCTTAAGTGACCTGGGGTGTATAGGAAAGTCGAGACAATTGACTGAACTGGTTTTCAGGTATTTTACAGCTTCATTGTTTCCTTTTAATTGGAATTAATGCCTGGAATATATTACTCGGAATTCTTTCAAAAATCTTACATTTTAAATTAGATATTTGCAGGTAATAGGAAATGTTGAACATTTTTCTTAGTGGCATCTAAAACGCTTTTCAGAATAGTCTTCCTAAGACTTAATGGATAGCTGTCTTGTGAAGAGTGTTATGATCCTATGGTTTGTTTTAAGTTCATCTTGACATCATTGTTTGGGTCTTGAAGAAGCTGACACTATGAGGATTAGTTGTGATTCACTGGTATACAGGTTTGGAGCTTCAGAAACCCTTTGTGAGTAGGAGGAATAGCAAGTTAGCACTTGCTCAGTATGTGTGAGGCCCTGAGTTCAGTTTCTAATAACACACACACACACACACACGCACGCACACACACACACACACACGCACGCACACACACACAATACATGTAACACAGACACACACGTAACATACACCACAAATGTAACATATACCACACTCATATACATACATCATTGAATAATGGAGCTTTTCTTAGTATTTGTGTTTTGTTTCAGTTCAGTTCAAGCTGTCTTTGGATATTGTTTAATTTAGGATTTCCAAAAGTCAGTATTTAGCTTAGCAAGTATCTTGGTTTGGTTTCTAGTGCTGTGATGAACACCTTGACCACAAGTAACTTGGAGAAAAAGGATTTATTTAATCTTAGAGTTCACTGTCTATTATGAAGGGAAATCAGGCCAAGAACTCAATATAGGAACCTGGAGGCAGGAGGTGAAGCAAAGCTACAAAGAACTGCTGCTCCTGGCTTGCTCCCTCACTCCGCTTTCCTTTATAAGGACCTCACGCGCGGTGAGCTGGGCTCTCCCATTGCAATCAGTAATCAAGAAAACGTCTTACAGACTTGCCTACAGGCCAGTGTGATGGAGACATTTCCTTATTGAGATTCCTTCTTTCCAGATATGTATAGGCTTGTGTCAAGCTGACAAAACCCAGCCCACTTAGCAAATTTTGTCTTGGATGGTTTTCTTATGTCATATTGGTTATGCTATTCTAAAGCAAATTGTGAAACCCCAAACACTATAAAATATGAATCTTTTTGAGTTATGACAGTGCTGTAATGCTGAAGATTTTATATCTGACTTCATATGGCAGACAACAGTCAAAATGTAGGCATGCTAAACGCACTGGGATATTTATTTGTATTTATAGCCCATCCCAAGTCATATTATCATGATAAAATGTGAACTACAAATATTCCCAAGTATTTTGTTTGAGGATTATTGAACATGTCAGATTTTGTAGTGTTTCAGATTTATTGAGCGAACATCCTCCTTTAAATGTAAGACGTGTGTGTATCAAATTTAATACAGGTTTTTAATACATTTACTTTCAGATCATACGCAATTCCTCTCGAAGAGCCAAGTGTACTATCATTTCTTGAATTTTACGTTTAAATATTCCATCCGAAGTAACTGACCGTTTCTTAGGAAATGTCTTCCAGCATTAGCTTTAAAAGCCTTTTTTCAGAACAGGCAGCTGAACTCAGGGCTTCATGCTTACTTGGCAAGTGCTTGAAAGCTGAGCTCCATCTCCAGCCTTTGATGGACCTGGAAGTGTCAGCCACATAAATGCTGTCCTCCTTAGGGTGTTTCTCAGGGTCTTTTATCACACAATAGAACATCTAGTTTCTTGTGATTTCCAGCCTGCACATTTTAGAAATATTAATTATTTTATATGCATTGCCTGTGTGGATATTTCCTTAAACTAGTAATTTAGCTAGCACTAAGCTACACACATCTCCAGAATTTACTAGCAATCAAGCCCCTAAAGGACTTAGATTTTTAAGTCTATAAAATACCTTGAAAAGAAATTGTATAGGTCTGCAAGTTCCCTCTATGGTTTCATTAGCATACTATTAGCTGTTCTCTTAATTCAAAATGGTCCAAATATACATTCTTCTGACTTCTGAAAATTTTCTGTATGGATGTTACATATCAAATAGTTGAATATTAGTTACCTGAAGAAGATTGCCCCTGCTGAACACCTGCACAGGGGTGGCACCACCCACAGTGAGTTGGCCTTCCCATAGCAATCATTAATCAAGAAAACTTCTCACTAAATTTACATCATTTTATTTTGTGGTATAATATCTAATTATTTTTTTATATTTTATTAAATATGGATTTATTTTCTCAGAATGCTAAAAACACAGGCTTTTCTTTCATTTTTACTCTTCTAAGATTTTCTTCTCTATAAAAAATGATGGATGCTATATACTGAGAACTGCTGTGTCCTTGGAACCGTGCTAAAGGCTTGCCAACACTAAATGATGTTATGATTTCCATGCGACAGATAAGTATGCTGGAAGAGAGAAAATGTCTCACTTCGAAGAGTTAAAGAACTGGGGTTTTGATATTTTTTTTGCTGATACATAACTTCTCTGACTTGGCATTCTGAGCAGCTGTTTACTTGGGGAGGAAGAGCAGTCGAGTTCAACTTTGGCACATGATGAGTTTGTAAGATCAACGATGAGGTCAAGCAAGCAGTTGCGTTTAGAGATCAAGTCAAGGTGGAAAAGCAGCAAAGGCGGTTGAGTGAGAGTGCTGGCTCTCAGAAGTCCCAGGGCGGTCAGGGGAGGCCCAATTCTTTGATTTTGCTGATAATATGGTTTAAATCCTCCTTCCGTGTCTGATTTCAGGCTGTCGGCCATGGAAACTAGCTCATACACTTTCGTGACTATTTAATAATCAGCTTTTGTGAGATGTTTGAGCTGAATCCCGCATACCGCTGATTACACTGCCCAAAAGTGGCGAAGTGGCGGGTCCAGAACACAAGCCATGGAATCCCATAGGTGGAGTGCTGCATAGACAGTGGAAACAATATTTTCCAGAACAGCGTATTCAGTCTAACATGGAAGTTTTATAATACGTGGATTAGTTTTCTGCTTTCTCTGACCAAGCAGCTTACGGGAGGAAGAGTTGTGTTGTCTCAGTCTGCAGGTGTACACTGCCGGGGAAGCATGTCTGCAAGAGCAGCAGTGTTGGACAGTTTGCTCATATCTGGGCTGCACAGAAGGGGGAGAGCCTGGGGATGCTCGTGCCCTGCTGACTTTCCGTTTTCCTTTTCATGTAATGCAGACCACAACTGTTAGGATGGAGCTGCTCACAGGTATGGTGGGCCTCCCTCAGTTAAGCCTCTAGAGACAGCCTCAGTGGTCCTTCTAGAGTTGTACCTCACAAATTCCCTAGGTTTTTCTTAATCCAACAATTTAGCAACCAAAATTAGCCATCACATACAGGTTTAGATTGGGTGATTTTTTTCTTGATGACTCTGAAATATTTTTTTATGATTTGTTTTATTATTTTTATTTTATGTGTATGTGCATATGTGTTTGCGTGAGTGTTGTGTGTGTACCTGCAAGGACCGGAGGAATTCATTGGATCCCGTAGAACATAGTTACAGGTGGCTGTGGGCTAAGTCATCTAGAAGAGTACCAGGTACTCTTTACTGCCCAACCTTCTCTTAACCTCCCCCATACAATATTTTTAAAAGATTTTATTGTTCATAAAGTATTTATAAAATGTACATGATGATTTAATAACTACTTGTACTTGCATCTTTGGTAGGAACAGTAGTTTCTGACCTTACAGTTTATAATCTAAGTCAGAATCAGAAAATAGATTTACAGAAGATGTATGTTTAATAGAGGAAACAATAACTATTAAACATATTTTTAGAGTAGGATCTTAAGGTCATCCTAAAATGTACTTAATACTTTAAGGATTTGTACAAAATATCATAACTTTGTACAGCTGAAAAAAGTTGAGATTTTTGAGATGTCAAAGATGTGTGTGTGTGTAGTGTGTAATGTATATATGCCTGCTACAGAGTACTGTGCGTCTGCTGGAATATACACTATATACTCCTCAGTTTACACCATCTTCTGTAATCAGTATCTTAAATGATTTGTGTGTACTGTGCAAAAGTTGTTGAAGCTATTCTACTTGGTTCAGCTTACACATTAGTAACCTGATGAACTGGTCCTGGACTGAAATGGCAATGTTATAAGACCATATGTGAATATTGTTTTTGAATTTCATTTTTCTCAATCTACATTGATGTTCTTGTCGCTAAGATAGCTTTGTATTTTACTGGCATGTTTTGTTGTTATATTGAAAAAAAATTGGTTTTTGTCTTGCTTTAGTTTAGTTTGCAGATTTCAAGAATATGTATCTTAAGGAGAATATTAAATATAAAATTATTGTGCTCTTGACCCTGGAAAATATACCCAGCTCAGAAGGATAACTATATGTTACTCTTTGGGTTCACTTTCTTACTTAGTTTCTCTAGAATCATGAATTATAGGCTCAATGTCCTTTATTAATGGCTAGAATCCACTTATGAGTGAGTACATACCATATTCATCCTTTTGGGTCTGGGTTACCTCACTCAGGATAGTGTTTTCTATTTCCATCAATTTGCATGCAAAATTCAAGATGTAATTGTTTTTTACTGCTGAGTACAACTCTAAAGTGTGTATGTGCCACACCTTCTTTATCCATTCTTCTATTGAGGGGCACCCGGGTTGTTTCCAGGTTCTGGCTATTACAAATAGTGCTACTGTGAACATAGATGAGCAAATGCTTTTGTAGTATAATTGGGCATCTCTTGGGTGTATTCCCAATAGTGGAATTGCTGGGTCCTGAGGTAGATTGACTCCCAGTTTCCTGAGAAACCGCCACACTGATTTCCAAAGTGATGGCACAAGTTTGCATTCCCACCAACAATGGATGAGTGTTCCCCTTACTCTCCACATCCTCTTCAGCATAGGCTATCATTGGTGTTTTTTATTTTAGCTATTTTGACAGGTGTAAGATGGTATTTCAGAGTTGTTTTGATTTGCATTTACCCGATCGCTAAGGAGCTTGAGCATGACCTTAAGTGTCTTTTGGCCATTTGAACTTCTTCTGTTGAGAATTCTCTGTTCAGTTCAGTACCCCATTTTTTAATTGTGTTAAAGACAAAAAGGGATCCTACTGATTGGGAGAAGATCTTCACTAACCCCACATCAGACAAAAGTCTGATCTCCAAAATATATAAAGAACTCAAAAAACTAGACATTAATACTCAGCTCAGAAGAACAGATGATGTAATTCATTTTAGAAGGTACTAGAGAGTGGTTTGGTTTATTAATTCCAAATATTAACTTGGGGCTTACTGTGTGCTGGACACTGTTAGATTAGAGGTGTAGCAAACAAAAGAGAAGTAGAGATTTTAGAGGAATCTGCCTTAATCTCCAGAGTTAGGAAGATGTTGCTTTTAGAGTGAATTCGGAGCTTAGACCTGAAGAAAAGCCGGAGGGAAGAGGCCTGGAGTGTGTGCAGACACTGTGCAGGCCAGGGTGTGTGAGTGAGCATCCTGAATGGAAACTGCTTAGGACAGGCTCTTTGCTCCAGAACACAATGTCATGTGTCAGAGTGGCTGTTGGTAACTCAGGGGGAGGCAGCAGAACTGGGGCTATCAGTAGCAATCAAAGGTTCCTCATTATTTCAGTATTTAGGTGTGTTATTGTGATATACTCATATTGATGTGATGTGTAGAGAGAAACGAAGGGGGAAGAATCAGCTCAGGTCCCCAAAAGATGTGTTCTCACTTAACACAGATTTATTCAGTTAGTACTTTTTTAATATCTTCGGCAAACAAAAAGAAAATAAAACAAACAAATAAAAAACCAACTTTTGCAATAATCCAGAGTTTTATGAGAAATTTCTAAAAATAACTTGTGGTTATTAATGATTTAAAGTGAGTAGCTAGATTGCAAGGGGAGGAACCTGGTAGCGTGAATATATGAGCTGTGTGACAATAGGCCCTTGTCCTTGATCAGCCTTTTCAGCTTCCTTAGCTGTAAAATGGAGGGCTATTATATCTTTAGCCTAAAGTAAATTTATTTGGTTTTTATATACATAGGGAAGTTCCGTGGACCAAATTATTTATTTATTTACATCTACAAGCAACACCAGCATCGTGTGCATCTTGAGCCTGGCTTAACTGGTGGAATTGCTGTCTATTACACTGTTTTTCAGAATGGTCATGATTTATTAATTCATAGTAACAATGATCTGCTTTATAACTCCCTAATAATGGAGTTTTACTTTTTAAGAAAGTTTGGTACATTAAAATTTTAATAAGTATGTTCATCTTAAGCTTAGTGTTTTGTTTAATGTGTATCATACCTTTGATAGAATTTAATGAGCCTAGGAAAATAATGTATATTTTTAATAATTAATGAAGGCCTAAAAGAAATGCTAATTTATGTGTAATCACTTTTTCTGGATTTGGTATCTTTACTTGACATTAATGAGTATCAATTTGAGGATATTGGAACACAGTACTTTTCTGTTTGGAAGCAGTAAAGGTGATGATATTTTTAGTTGGATATCATGAAATTGCTGTGTGCTTTCTCTCCTTGGAATTTTCTGTTTTGTTTATGCTGCATTCTTTATTCCTTAGGGCTCAACTAAAACATAGGACACAACTTCTGTTAGTCTTATCATAATAATTTATTTCCTTTGAGATCTTTACTTTCAAGTCACACCATTTTCTGCATCCATGTTTGTTGCTGCCCTCTTCCCATTGTAAGTGACTGTCACAGGAGGGTTGTGGCTCTTTCCTACTGTTTTATCTGTAGTGACTAGAGCAGTGCTGATACCATCTATGGTCAGTATTCACTAATTGCCATGACTATCTGAAAGAATTAAAGAAGTAAGCACCATTATGCTAGTTTTTTACATCAGACAACTGCTCAGGGATAAGACTGGGATTAATTCCAATGATCGCTATAATTCCAAATGACTATATATATTTCCAAGTTGAGTCTTCTCAATTCTGTGCTAAGGGTTACTTCTTAGATGAAGAAACTGAAGTGCAGGCTGGAGAGATGGCTCAGCAGTTAAGAGCATTGCCTGCTCTTCCAAAGGTCCTGAGTTCAATTCCCAGCACATGGTGGCTCACAACCATCTGTAATGAGGTCTGGTGCCCTCTTCTGGCCTTCAGGCATACATACAGACAGAATATTGTATACATAATAAATAAATATTAAAAGAAAAAGAAACTGAAGTGCTTGTGAGTTTGTCCAAGATATGACTAGTAAGCAGGAGATGCATGTAAGAGAGGGACTTTAGAAACGTTGTGTTTTACTATGCTCTTCTTTTCCATACTCATCTGTACCGAGTCTAAATCTACTTAGTGTGCTTTAATGTTCTCCTCTCCTTGAGAAGGCAGAACAGAAGATGGGATTTTCTCCTTTACCCTTAGCCTAGCAGAAGTGAAAGCATTAAACAAGTAATTTAAACTTGGGGCATTGTTTCATTTCCAATGTTTTCAGTAATTCTTTGACAAATATTTATTGAGTATCTCCAGTGTAGGGTTGGAAAACACTGGAGAAAACAGTTCTGAATAAGACCCAGACAGACTCCACCTTCAAAGACACCAAGTATATATATTCCTAAACATATAAAACAATCTGCTCAGTCCATTTATGTATGTGTATGTATGTATGTATGAATGAACATCTAAAGAGGCCATGAATTTGAGTGGTGGTGGGGGTACACAGGAGTGATTGGAAGGAAGAAAGGGAAAATTTATGTAATTATATTTTAACTTCAAAAAAATAAAGAGTAAATTATTGAGGGTTATTTAAAGCTTTTATAATGAAACAAATACGTCAGAGTAAAGGAATAGAAATACATGGAGCACTAGCTGAATGAGGCAGCTATGCTCACTGACTTGGAAAGATGCCACAAAGTACAGCTAATCTCAAAGTAGACTCAGCCCCTTAGTGAAGAACAGAAGCATTTTGTTGTTGTTTATGGAAATGTGCACAGAGATTCTGTGCATTATATTAAAAAGTAACCTCTGAGATTTTAGCAGTGGCTGTGTGTGGAGTTAGGATTACATCATCATTTCTGTAGTGATAGGATTGTAAGAGTTTTTAGTTTCCAAATATTTAAGAGTATATTCTAGTTCTAGTTCTATTTGCCTACAAACTTTACAACAGCAGTTGAATAATACTCCATTGTATGAATATACTACATTTCGTTATCTACTCTTCTGCTGACATTCGTCTACACTGATTCTAATTTATGACTATTATGAATAGATCAGCAATGAACATATTTGAGCAAGTGTTACTGGGGTTGGATGAGGTATCCTTTGGGTGTATGTCCAAGAGTGGCATAGCTGGATCTTGAGATAGATTGATTCCCATCTTCCTGAGAAATAGCCAAATTGATTTCTATAATAGGGTATAAAAGTATGCACCCCAGCCAGCAAAGGATGAATGTTTCCCTTTTTCCACATCCTAGCCAGCCATTTATGTTATGATCTTAGCCTTTTTGACAGGTGTAAGATGAAATCTCAGAGTAGCTTTGATTTGCATTTACATGATGACTTAAGTGTAGAACATTTAAATGTTTCTCAGTCATCTGAGTTTCCTCTTTGGAGAATTTTCTGGCTAGATCTCTATCCCATTTTAAAAATTAGGTTGTTTTCTTGATACCTATTTTTTTGAGTTCTCTATATATTTTAGGTAGTAGTTCTCTATTGGATGTATAGTTGTGTTGGAACATGGTCCATGAATGTAGTCGTGTGAAGCAAATTGTGAGTGCTTATAACAAACTTCAATAACACAAGATAATTAGCATCATCAACTTCAGCTTTTGCTCTTTGGTATTACTCTTTTATAACTCTTTTCAAAGCTCATGAATTTATTCTTTCTTACACATAAAAGTATATTGGCATTTTTATTATTGAAGTTGTTGAAGATTTAGTGTCTGGTGCTGTTTGGTATGTCACAGTTTAGATTTCTGATTCTTTGTAAGAGTGGCAGAAAACACCTGGATTCTGACTACAAAACTGAAGCCATGTCTCCCTGCTGTTGTTCTATTTCTGCTGCTTCTTCTTTTTAAACAAGATATTGTTTATTTAAAATTCCCTTGCTCTACGTTGGATAATTGAGTATGTGCATCTTATTTATTCAATAACTAGTTCAGTTTCCAGTTTACTTGCTTTCTACTTAACTTTGTTACTTAACTGCCTACAATAGAATTGATTCTGTTTAAAGATATTAAAATACTTATGAACCTCCTTTACTTGCATGTTATTTTGTTTTGAAGTAAAATAGTTTTAATGTGTGTGTACATGCACTGAAGTAGGTATATATATGCACATATACACAGTGTAGTCTTTTAAAAGGACATTTTTTTCAACGGGTTTAATTCTCATGAAATATTCCTATTTTTTTAGGTGAGTTCTTTTATAAATTTACCTTTATGTCATTATGATAATGAAAATGTAGTGTGTGTTCTTTGTTAGTAAAATTTCTTTTTTATATTATCATTTATATCCAATACTTAGAGATAATATTTTGACAGTTAAATGTAATGACATTTCCTCTTCACTGTTTTGCAGTTTTCTAAGCTTGTTTATTTCTTAAAGATGATAAACTACCTTGGAATTTCTTGTGCATATTTTTTGAATTGTGTGTTTGATATAAGAACACTGGTGTGTGGGCATGATGGAGTAAATAAATTGAATTGTTAAGTGCTTGTACAAACAGATGGGAAAGTATAGAAAGTTTTTTAAAAGACAGGACCTAGAGCTAAGAGGGATTTTGGTATTTTTAATCATGCAGCTTTTTTTTTTTTTTAAACTAAAGATATACCTTTTAACACCAGTTGCATACTAGAAAGTTTTGCTCTTTTTGTTATTTCTTTCAGAATGGAGATCTAATCATCTCATGGCCATAAAATCTAGTTGTACCTTCTTTCTATGTATTTATCTAGCCTCTATCTTTAACCCAAGCACTAAGTTACTCTCATGATAACCTGCTTTTTTCTAATGATTTTTGACCATCATAGATATCAGTGACGCTGACTAAAATAGTTTAAGAAGGAAAAAAATTCTAAACATACCAAATTTAAAATCTTATTCCCCAAATATATTTTCATATCTTGCTGATGGCAAATCAACTGTCTTCATATTTGATTTATTTTAGCAACAAAATTTTTCTTGGTTTACACTGCAAGAAGCCTTGCCCTGTGCTGTTAGTTCAGCATCCGTGTGTTTCTGCATTCTGATAATGTGTGAAGACTGCTTGTGTAGCACACCCAGATTACTAATCTGGTCACTCTGCTTTGTTCTCTGACATGCTTGTCATGTGTGTCACAAGTAGTCCCTCTTCCCAAAATTTTTATTTCTAGAAAACACATAATGTTAGCAAAAAGTCTCCAAAACAGTTTAAGGGCTGGAGAGATGACTCAGCAGTTGAGTACATGCTGCTTTTCCAAAGCACCTGAATTCAGTTCGCAGCACTCATAGCATGTGGCTCATAGCTGCTTGCAGTTCCAGTTCCAAGGATCTGGCCTATGCGGGCACACCCCACCACACTACACACACACACACACATACATACATACATACATACACACACACACACACACACACATACACCCCTTTTTAAATTAAGTATAATTGTTAAAATGAGACATTTGAATATGTTTATAAGGTTGGAATTCTTGGGGAAAGTTTTTCTTAAATATAGTTGGCAAGTATTTGAAGTCTTGGGTATTTCTTTTTGTCATAATTAATAGGTTGGCCTGTATGTAGAAGCTTACCTAGAAAATAATTCATTTTACTTTAAATGTCAAGTCCAATGGATTTGCTTTGATGAGTTTTCTTATATTTGCTTTTTTGTCTTGCCATTTTGAATCTTGATTTATGGTCTGTGACGTAGAATTTTTAAACGTGTTCTTTATTCTTGTTGACCTAAGCAATTTTCTTCCAGTGAGTGTTGGAAACATAGAGACATACTAAATTGGCATTTAATATCTGGAGAGCAATGAGGGTAGTTTTTTTGTAGTGCTAGAAATAGGTCAACCAAATGTCATTAGTGCCCATCTTTGGGAATGTGTTGACCCTAGGAAATATACAAGGGCTTGAATCTTGACAGTGATTTATGTCAAAACAAACAAAAGAAAAAACCAAATAAGTTCATCAAAGATAAATCACTTTATTTGGTAATATTCTAGCCATTTTTTGTGAAACAACAGAAGAAAGTATATGTATCTTTATTTAACATAAGATAAATGTGCAGCTGCTAACCTGCTTTTATCTTGATCTGCATCATCACTTTAGTTTTCTAATGTGCTAACCAGGAAGACCTCATGACCGATAAATAGAACTCAGAAGAAGCCATGAGTTAAGGTAACAAGGTTTGAAGATAGGAGATGTTCAAATACTAACCTTCTACCAATATAATTTAGGAATTTTCAAATAAGCAACAATCTACTCTGTCTTCATCCTAATAATCATGTGCTTCTGCCTTTTAGAACCAAAGTCACAACCACAGCACCTTCATCAAGGACAGCACAGAGTGTCAAATACTGAACAAAATGGGATAAAAGATAGCAATCAATCAAAACATCTTCCTCGAAACGATACCAGGCAGCCGAGAAATGAGAAACCTCCTCGTTTTCAAAGAGACACCCCCAATTCGAAGTCAGCCTTAGAAAGCAGTGTGTTATCTAGAAACAGAGGCTCTGAAAGACCGGGTGGTTCTTCTGGTCCTGAAGTGTGGACAGAAGAGAGGATCAAGTGCGATAGACCATATTATAGATATGACAGAACTAAAGACACTTCATATCCGCTAAGTTCTCAGCACAATGATGGCGCTTTTAGAAAAAGAGATAACTCTATGCAAAACAGATCAGGAAGAGGTCCATTATATACAGAGGCAAAAGAAAACCCACTTCCTCAAGAATTCATAGACTATAATAATCAAAAACGTGGGAAAAGAGAAAACCAAACAGGTAATCCTGATCATTTTTATGACAGGAAATCACGGACAATGAATAATGAAGCTTTTAGTGGTCTAAAAATTGAAAAACATTTTAGTGTAAATACTGATTACCAAAATCCTGTTCGAAGTAATAGTTTTGTTGCTGTTCCAAATGGAGAGACAGAAATGCCACTGAAAGGAAGACGCGTAGGACCAATTAAGCCAACAGGACCTGTTACAACTGTGTCCTATGATGATAAAGTATTTTATAATAGTGGGCCTAAAAGAAGATCTGGGCCAATTAAGCCTGAGAAGGTGATAGAATCATCTATTCCTGTGGAGTATGCGAAGATGTGGAAACCTGGAGATGAGTGTTTTGCACTTTATTGGGAAGACAACAAGGTATGACTATTTCAGATACAGTGCTCTATAACATACTATGTAATGTTCTGATGGTACTCTGTAGAAATTGTCATCTGTATGTCTTATTCTGTAATCATACCTGTTTGGGGCCTTTAAAGAGATTTACAGATGTGTAATTCATAAAAGAAAAAATATTTAACATTTATGTGGGTACTTGAAATTTGCTTATCTTACATATGAGAGCCATATCAAAATGATTAAACAGTTCAGCTCTGTTTCACTTATCATTTGCTAAATGATAGATGTTTAGTTTCTTGCAGATTTTACTGATGGGGGAGGATCATTTCAGTGGTACAAAGTTATTGCAAATTTTTATTTAAAAATATATACTGTAAAAAAGAGGAAATCATATAAGCTAGTTTTTTTTAAAACCTTGCAACAAATAAATGAATAGTTATTAGTTGGCTATAAGGGGAAGGAAGAATTGGGCAGAAAAGAAGACAGGGGAAAAAGTCAAGTGGTAAGAATCTGGTGAGAGAGCCGGGCAATGGTGGCGCACACCTTTAATCCCAGCACTCGGGAGGCAGAGGCAGGTGGATCTCTGTGAGTTCGAGACCAGCCTGGTCTACAGAGCTAGTGCCAGGACAGGCTCCAAAGCCACAGAGAAACCCTGTCTCGAAAAAAAAAAAAAAAAAAAAAAAGAATCTGGTGAGAGCTGGGAGACAGGCGAGCATAGAAAGGGAAGAGAACCCAGAATGTTACTTGTTTTTTAACTTTGTTGGTTCATTGAAAATTTTGTCATGTTTGATTATATTTGCTACCCATCCCAACTCCTTTCAGATCCACTTCTCGTTCCCTACCCATCCAACTTTGTGTTTTGTTTTCAAAATTTATTATTTAAATTTTATTATACTCATCAAGTCCAATTTGTGCTGCCCATGTAGTCGCAGACGTGGGGACACTGACTGTAGCATGGTCTACTTCCCAGGGTACAGTTTAAGAGAAAACGGACTCCACCTCTCTCAGCAGCTCTCAGCTGCCAGCATTCCTCTGCGAGGAGGGGACTTGAGCACTCCTCCCCTTTCCCTTCTGTGACATAGTCTGACTTCAGCTTGCTCGGGCCTTGTGCTTGCTGTCACAAGCACTGTGAGTGGGACATGTCCCTGCTAGGCCCAGAAAACATTTTTTTCCATGTAGTCATCCACTGCTTCGGCTCTAACACTATTTCTGCCCTCTCTCCCATTGTGGTCCTCGAGCCATGGGGGAAGGGGCTGTGATATAGATGTCCCGTTTAGAACTAAACATTCCATTATCATTCTCTGCACCGTGACTGGTTGTGGGTGTCTTTGTTAGTTACCCTCTGCTGCAAATAGAAGCTTCTCTGATGTGAGTTGATACATGGGTGTAACAACCAGTCTATCAGATGGTTTCATACCATGGCCATTAAGCTGAATGACAGGAGTAGTAGGTTCTAACACAGGAACTATGACCTCTCCAGCCACAGGTTCTTGGTCCAGATTGTGGTACCAGCTATGGGCTTCAACTTGTGAGGTGGGCCTTAAGTCCAATTAGAAAGTGGCTGCTTATGCTCATTATGTTCATGCCCCTGTTGTACCATTGGGCATGTCCTGTCAAAGCAGTCATTATTACTGTTGGCAGGATTCATGACTGAATAAGACTGATGCTTCCTTTTCTCCTCTGCTAGTGCGCCTAGTACCTTTCAGAACTCTGAAAGCTAGCCAGTAGGAATGAAGCTCTCAGGTTAGCACTAGCTTGCTCTCTATCTCCATGTACTGTGCCTTCAGTATGTACTCTTCAGCTGGAGCATATCATGTGGCAATACCTTGTATTGTGTAGAGTCTACAGGAACTCTGGTTAACAACTTCAAAAGAGGTAACCCACTCTTGGTATATATAGGGCTTTTTGTTTGTTAGCTTGTAAATGCCTTCTCAGGGCATTGTCACCCTGTTATAGGCTAGCTCTATTTAATCTCAATCTCTCTGTCTCCCCCTTTCTCCCTCTCCCCCTCCCCCCTGTGCGTCTGTGTGTGTGTTTTGTGTGTTTTGAAGCTTCCACAGAATAGTAGCAGGTTTAAATATGACTGTTTCTAAAGGTCTCTATTATTTATCCCTCGTTCCCTCCTCTACCCTGTCCTCCCATTCCCACCCAATTTAACTTTTCCTGTTCAGTTATTTTTCTATCTGTCTTTCCTTCTAACCCTCCCTCCCCTTACTAATTTCCTACCCTCTTTGGCATTCCAATTGAAGCATGCATACCTGCAGATATAAAGCTCATATTCATAAATGAGAGAAACACTTGTCTTTTTCAGTCTGGGCTACCTTCATTTCCCTATATATTTCATAATTTTGTTTTTCTGAACAGCTAAGCAATATTCCATTGTGTAAATATAACACATTTTCCTTATCCATTCATCAGTTGGTAGACATCTAGGCTGCCTCTTCCTGGCTGTTGTCAATAGAGCATCAGTGAAAATGGATGAGCAGGTATCACTAGAATAGGGTATAGAGTCATCTTTGTGTATTTTCAAAAGTGATGTAGCTGGATCGTGTGGAAGATCTATTTTCAGTTTTTTAGGACCTGCTACAGATTTCCACAGTGACTGTACCAGGTTGTTTCTTGGCCATTTTCATTTCATTTTTTGAGAACTCTGTTTAGTTCCATCTCCATTTTACAATGGAATTTTAATCTTTAAACGACTGTGCCAATAGCTCATGCTTGGAGTGGGATAGTATGCCTAACTTATTTTTTTTTCTGGGATTTGGTGTGGTCTAAGCTCACATAAGTTTTATACAAGCTGTCACAACTGCTGTGAGTTCATACACTGCCCTGCTGGGTCCAGAAGATAATCTTTGCCTGTTATCATCCACTATCGTACTTTTTCTACTCCTTGAGCTTGGGAAGCCAGTTACAGTATTTGTGTTTCCTTTAGGGCTAAGCATTCTGCAGTCTAGAACTCTCTGAACCTTGGCCAGTGGTGGGTCACTGTGTCAATTACCATCTACTACAAAAAGATTTTTGGATTGATCTATGAAGTATAACAATTAAGAAATTGTTTTGATACTGTGTCCATTTAGCAGCATGTTATTGCTTTTGGTTGAATACCATTTTCATATTATTAATCCTACAATCCATGAGCACGAGAGTTTTTTCCTTCTTCTGGTATCTTCTTTAATTTCTGTTTTCAATAACTTAGGTTTTCAATATGTAAGTCTTTTACTTTGTTGGCTAGATTTATTATAATATTTTCTATTTGAGAAAAATTTACTCATTTTATGTGTATGAGTCTGCATATATGTATGTGCACCATTTGTGTGCCTGGCGCCCATGGAGGTTAGTCAGAAGAGGGGTATCATATTCCACTGGAACTAGAGTTACAGATGGTTGTGAATATGTTCCTGGCTGGTGCTAGTGGAGGTCAAAAGAAGGGGTCAGATCCCCTAAATTGGAGTTATAAATGCTTGTGAGCTACTGTATGTGTGCTGGGAACCAAGCCAAGTTCTTCATCAAGAACAACAAATGCTCTTAGTCACTGAGTCATCTTCCAGGCTTAGGATATTTCATTTCATATTCTGAGGCCATGATGAATGGTATTTGTTTCTAGATTTCCTTCTCTGTGTGTTTGTCATTTGCATATAGGAAAGCTACTGAGTTTTATTTACCTGTTTTATAGTCTGCCACTTTGCTGAACATAGTTATCAGCCTCAAGTAATGACAGCAACACTCATCAGCTAACTCTTGGCAAGTCTAAAACCATCTCTTTCAGGAGCAAGGATATCTCCTTGGTACTCTTGTTCATTGCCAAAGGCATAGAAGCCTTGGATATGAATGATCAGCCACAGATAAATGGAGTAATAGAGAACAGATCTGCTTGTTTGCTCATAATTGAAATTGGCAGACGAGTTAATTCACCAAGTTTTGAGTATTAAACAAACAATAACTCAGCAGTTGATAAACACCAGGTTGGGAATATGAAGTTAGTTTTGACTGTGTGTACTGATATCCAGATGCCTCCCAGAACTTGATACACTTTTTAATAAAATTTTAATCTTAATTATATTTGTTGTCTCTTAAAAAATCAGTGTGCTGGTAGGATCAAATACAACATTTCTTTTCAATGAAACATTCTAGTTATTTGTCATTGTACTAGCCTATACTTAATAGATACTTTATCTATATAAAGACTGTATTAATTAAGAACATAGAAAAAACCCAATGTGTTGAATTCATTTGTTACCCATATTATATACATTTATAATAATGGTCCAAACTATCTTGATATTCAAAACATTTTTTAATACTTTTAAGTAACAGAAATCGGCACTGCTCGTCCTGTGAAGAGATGGTACTAGTTCTCTCCTGAAGCCATCCTGCTTAAGAGGCATATTTTAAATGTTTTGTCAAGAAGAGACAACTTCCAGATTTTTTTAATTAGAAACAAAGATAGAAATTTAAGAAAAGAAATGGACTATAACTACCATCAGGAAACTGTGCCTTAATTTATTATAATAATGTTTTAGAGATGGTCAACTTGTATATTCTAATGTTAATGTTTACACAGTTCCACATAATACCTTGTTTTATTTCCATTGAACTTAGAATTTGAGGCAGCTTTCTGACTCTCTTTACACTATAAAACTAACTCAATTATTTTCTCCCTCCAAACTTGAATATTATAGCATAACCTCCAAATTGTTTTCCTTGCCTGTAATCTTAGATCTCTCAAGTTTGTCATTGATATTGGTCTTAGACCACATGAATGTGCTACTTAAAATCTCTTGCCTGTACATGAACTCTCTTACCTATACGAACTGTTCATAGACCCTTCATTATCTAAACTTTACTACTTACTGATCCTAATTTTTTATTTGTTGAGCAGTCATGTCATATCATAATTAGTTTAAAACTTCTATTATTAGTTGCCTGTGTTCATCTTCATGGCCCCATAACTTCCCCTTGAATATCTTTTTTTTTTTTTTTAGCTAAACATTCTTCATCTTTAAATGAATTCCATCTTCTCAGGAAGCTCATCCTGAATTCTCAGCTCTTTTAAGTCACACGTCATTACATCTATAGTTCACTACTTTCCACGTTATAGATAAGTTTTTCCTTGTTTTTAACATGGATCACCTTTATTAATCTGTAGGGTACTTTAAAAAAAAGAAATTAAACATATAGCTTTATTTGGCTGTGGGGTTCTTAAGTAAGGCTTCTTAGAAGTCTCCTCTGTGTCAAGGCTGTATTTTAGAGAGTTGAAGATAAAAATCAGAGAAATGGAATACTGCACTCTTTTGTTACTGCACGGAATCACAAGAGCTAAAGATTAAGCTGTAAGTTCCTAAGAAGGCATTGCCTTCTTACTTGTTTTCCTGGGCTACAGTATGATTGTTGAACTTTTTGTGAACTGACATAATTTGAGAAGCTTAAAATTGAAACATACACTCAAAACAACTCGGAGCACAATAGTGAGTGTAAGAACAATAGAGGAAGGAAGAGAGGAATATTTGCCAAAGCCCTGAGATAAGGCCGTCCCAGCATGTTGCTCTAAGCCAGATGTGAAAAGGAAACCTCAGGGATTAATCTAATCCTTATATGAGATGCACTAGTTATTAATAAAATATATCAATTAAGAATCAACTTGGAGTTACCTAACCTTTAGAAGGATGTGGAGAATATGATTTTTTTTTTTACCTTTTCTCATTTTATTGAGATATTAAAGTACATTAAGATATACTGGCAGAGTAGACATTGCCTCTATAGAGAACACTGACGTCCTATGTGAAACTTGTTTTTGCCTCCTCAGTTTTACCGAGCAGAAGTTGAAGCCCTGCATTCTTCCGGCATGACCGCAGTTGTTAAGTTCACCGACTATGGCAACTATGAAGAGGTGCTGCTAAGCAATATCAAGCCCATTCAAACAGAGGCGTGGGTATGTGATCCAAATTCTGTACAAAGGTTACTCTGAAGAAAATAAATAGTTCTAAGAGATTAGGTGTAGTCATACAAAAATTGCAAGTGAGAAATGCTGAGTTCCTTTCAAAGTGGCTATTCCAGCTATAGAGGTCACTTTATCTGAACTGAGAATGAATTCACTACAATCCCTTACATGTATAATGTGCTGTTAAATCATGCGCTGGAAATAGCTACCCTTGCTTGGGTTTGCCAAATATTTTTATGTGTAAAATTGCGTTTTATGAATATTTTCTTTTTCAGATTACATTAAATTCAGTTAAGTTATATTCAAAATTTGTCAAATTTCAATCTCAATGGGAAACATCATTTTGTTTATTGTTTGAGGTACCTATACAATCAGGAAAAGCACTTTAAATTATGTATGGTTTTGTACATTGTTTACCACATGCATGTCTTTACACATGTGTATGTGCAGAGTAACTGAATATCAAGTTAGTAATTACTTGATTAGTTTTGTTGCCAGTTGTTTGACAAAGCTGTATAATAACTGAGATCGTGTAAGTTAGAATTTCTCTGGCCAGATATAGCCCATGTTTTATGGGACTTGCTAACTTTATACAGGCTGATTATCGTCCACATGTAAGTACAAATACCCATAGAAAAGTGTCCTCCAGTGTTCGTTTTCATTAATTTGTTGCATTTTCCCTAAAGTGTCAAAATAAGCAGAAAATCAGATCATCCTGCCGGCAGCCCTCCTCTCTGGAGCCCTACATTGTCTTTTTTCATGAGCTGCTTTTAGATTTGGTGTTTTAAGGATTTTCTGTCTTGTCTTTATTGGTGTCCTCATCCTCCAGTATAAATAAAGCAAGAACACAGAACCCAATTGCAGTTTTCAGACTTAGAGGCATGAATATTTGTTGCCTTTTTATTCAAGAAAAACTATTATTTTCTAAGGCAATTCGCCATTTTGCTTTACAGTATGATATTACTGGTGGTTCTTAGATTTAATTAAGAGGGCACATCCTTTATCCTGATTTTCTAAAGTTTTTTTCTTCTTCTCAAAGACCAAGGTACCATCATTTTCTAATTTATATTTTTCCTTTCTTGGTAAAACTTGGATTCATGTATTTTTATTCTTCTTGATCTCATGTGATGGCTATTTTAATCCTCCCTTTAATAGTTTTTTATCTAATCTTAATGGTGAAGTGATTGTTTACTGAATCTACATTTCTAGAATTTGAATCATGACTTGCTACTTTTACATACTCCCAGTTGTTTTTAGACATAGCATTCACTGTCCAAGTGGAAGTCATCCTTTTAGTGTGTAAATTATACTTATTTTATCCGAGGCTTACATGATACAAGCTGGGGTCTTCCATAGCTCAGGCTATACTCAGTCTTGTAGCCAAGGATGATAAACCCTTCTGCCTCTACCTCTCAAGTGCTGGGGTTAGAGGTGTGTACTCTTATGCCACCTTCAAAGCAGAATTTTTATTTCATTTTGTTTTTCTATATTTAGAAATCTTAGGGATTAATTTTACTCTTTTCTTCTAAAAGAAGCATTTAGTTTTCTTCTGTCTGTTTCTCTTCTAGGGCAGTCACACCTGATGACATTTGTTGCTCCTCTCTGAAACTCCCCCATTTAGAGGTGTTTGGTTCTGAAGTGCTACAGGCAATACTTTGACTGTTCTGCCTTAATAGTCCTCATGGCACTTACCTTGATTTTATTTGTGTAAGCATAACTGGATGATGGTTTTTATCAGATATCTTAGCTGGTTCAGTGATTATGTTTGGAACCATAATACACTGTTGAATACTCATTTATGATTTATCTCTACTTATTTTAAGCTTGAATTACATGCCTAAACTATTTTTGCAGAAGCAGGATAAAATCACTGCATCTTCTGGAGATTTTGCCATTCTTTCCTCCTATATGAAGATTTTTGCATAAATTAATGTAACTGGATCATGGGCCTCATTGCCAGGGGAAAGATCAGCCATTCTGTCTACAAGAGTAGTTATTTGACAGAAACATCTCATTGAAATACAGGTGCCACCATCTTAACAATTCTTTTTTATCTCCATTTAAACAATATCTATGTGTGCATAGATCGTACATAAGCAGCCACTGCAACAATACAATCTATGCAGATGTCAGTGCATGTGATGGAGAGTCAAGGTAGAGACAGTTCTCTGAGCTTCCGAGAGTGTTTGTGTTGCAATCCACGAGCACCTTTCTGTACGTTGGGACTGTATCAAGGTTAAGTTAATCAAAGCTCCACAAAATTATAAGCAAAATGTCCACTACACCAATAAGAAGGCAATCCTGCACTGCGGAATTAAAGGTCTGCATGGTGCAGAGAATTTAAGGGGCCTTAGCACAGTTAATTCATCTACACTGTGGATGATCAAACTTTCAGTTTTTAAATTCTTGCACTGCATATGCGTGTTTGTATTTTTATGTGAAATAGTATGTTTATTTGCTTAAGGTTCATGTTTGTTACTGGCAAAAAAATGTTGGAAATCTCTTAAGTTTTCCAAAAATACCAATGATCATTTAGCGAAGATGTTTTTAAGTAAAGTGCAGAACAACCAAAAACAGCTTGAGTATAAACCAAAAAAGCCTTTATAAAAAAACAGTTGCTTGTACTGCTTTTCAAAGATGTAAGGATAAATCATAAGTACAAAGCATGAAATATTAAGAGACATAAAGACTAAGTTAATAGTCGGTTGTATGGAAAATTAAAATAAAAGTTAATGCTTTAAATCTAAGTGTTAATGTTTTTCTCAAGAGGTTTGTGGGTTATTTCTCTTACATATGTTGGTAGAATGAATGTCTATCTGTTTTTCTTCCAGTCTGGATATGCCTACCTTTTCATTTCTAGGACACATTCAGAGATGATACTTTAGATACTCAAAATATATGTTCTGATTTTCACTAAATACATTATTCTTTGAAAATGATTTATTTGACATCTTGATGTGTTAACCTTGAACTTTTGTTTTTATTACAACTAGAGTTCACCTGGCTCTTTTTACTACTGTAGGATTTGTTGTTTTGTTTTTTCTTTTCTAATTTTTTTTATTAAAAATTAACTTTTAATACAGTATATTCTGATTGCGATTTTTCCTTCTCCAGCTCCTTCCATATCTTATCTACTTCTCTTCCCACCCAAATTCACACCTTTTCTTTCTCTCCCTCATTAGAAAAGCAAACAGGCATTTAAAAATAAAATTAAAATAAATTAGGATAAAGTAAGTCTTAATACCTAACTTGTAATGAACTTTCTAATTATCATGTATAATGTGACATTTACAGTTCACTTTGAACCATATAAACACTCTAATTTTTCCTTTCTTTTTTTTGGCACTCTATAATGTTCCCTAAACAACAAAAATACCCTAAAATAAAATAAGTAGTAAATAAGTTTTTTTATTTTGTATTTGTATATTGTATGTCAGTGTGCACATGTGTGTGTTATTGAAACATTATAGAGCTATCCTTGTTTTAGCAAAGTAGTTGATGCATTATGGAAATATACATGGAAAAAAAACCCATACTATCTCTTAATCCTCTCTATTGTATGAGAAAATATTAGCAAGGAAATCTGTTAATGGTACTCCCTGCAGCCCCTTCCTAATTGGTTTCTTTGAAATCCAAAACTAACATGAGGAAACCAGTATAAAGATGCCCCAGGCATCTTGGAAACCCTGTGCTAAAATTGACTGTGTTGCACAGATTCTCCTTTTGTCTTTCTGGAGTTGTTTCTAAAGACTCATTTACAGTCAGTGCATTGCTGTCTCTGAGTTTTCAAGGGCCTTTAAGACTTAGGTCCTGTGAGACTTTTGTGTCCCAAGAGGTGTCTTGGAGCATGCTGGTATTTAAGTATGTGCTTCTTCTATCAGGAAGTGATTGCTGTTCTGTTATTCCAACCGGAGAATCACATTGTGTAGAGAAAGGTTAGTTCTACAACCTTAGCTTGAATAGGCCTTGACAGTAATTCTGAAAAGTCTGAAAAATGACAGATAGATTTTTTTTAAGTAATCATCCTATATTAAGTGGGGTTTTTTTTTTTTTGTGGGGTCATTTATTACTCAACAAATATTCCTTGAAGACTTCCCAGTTTCAGACAGTATTTCTGTGAGTAAGTAGCACATATAAGTCCACAAGAATCTCTCCCCACCCCTGACACAAAAGTAACTTATCTATTATGTGAATGTATCTTCAGTGTAAGTCTTGTTCTTAACTCTTGAACCAGTGGAGATGATTCTTTATTCCACTTTAGTTTGAAGACAATTGTTGTTGAAAAAAATGTAACAATGAACTTAATGTATTAAGTTCTTTTTCTGCAGCTGAGGGGGCTGAGCCTGTGGGTAAAATGTTTGCCGTTCAGGCATGAGGACCTTAACTAGAACTTGGTTCCCCAATACCCATGTAAAAAGCCAGAAATGGAATTTCACATCCCTTATCCCAGGACTGAATTGAAGACAGGAGAAACCTAGGTTCACTGGCCAGCCACTATAGCCAGTGAAGTGCAGTAAGACCATCGCTAAAATTGAATTGTAAAATTATAACAGACAGTAACATTTGTGTTCACCCTCCCTGTATGTATGCACATATAGGTGTACACATATGCTTACACACACACACACACACACACACATGCACATACACACACACACACACACAAAGTACTAGTGGAAAATAAAAATATATTTTTTTATTTATTTCATTATGACATCTTTGGTTTGGTTTGGTTTTGGTTTTTTAATGTAAGGTATTGCTATGCTGTCCAGGCTGATCTTGAACTCCTGGGCTTAAATAATCTTCAGTAGGTAGAAGTGTAGGCCTGTTGTACCTTGACTGGCTTTGTTTCCTATTTAAACAATAAAATCTAGCCTGGCCAGGTGGCATATGCAGAAATCATAGCACAAATTCAAGAGCACTTTCTACTTTGTACTCTGTGCTACTACCTTAGCTACATAATTAGACTCTGTTTGAAGTTTTAGTTTTGAAATAACTTTGCACAAGTTTGTTTTTCTTCTAATGATAGCATCCTGGAAAGCACATTTAAAAGCTACCCTTTCAAATTCAAGTAACATTCATAAAAGTCATAAATTATTATTCCACTAAAAATACTTTTTTAAAGAAAGCATTGAGGACCAACAAAAACCCTACTGAGTTAGGACAGATAGAACAATGAGTTAACAAAGAGTCCTTACATGTGTAGGAACAAGGTCACGTTAGCAATTTAATTAGGCTACATGTAATTTGAACAGGTATCATTTAGTAGACATTAAAATGAGGACAATTGTTATAGAAATTAACTTGAAAAGAGAATTATGTAACAGTCAGACTTTGCCAGTTAGTATCCTGTTTGATCTTAGACTTGCCATTCTTGCTGATAAATTCTTAAATAAGTTAGTTCCTACATTATTGCTAAGAACAGAATTTGTTTTGGTCACTGACTAAAGTTATATATTTTTTTCTTTTTTTCCCTCACTGTATTTTGGAAAACATTTTCTTTTGTGGTATAAAGTCAGAAGCGAACTATGTCTAGTTTGAACTTAAAACATCCTTTTAAATTATGGACTCTGAGCTTCATCTATGTTGTTCTTTTTAATGTTATCTAAAGTTTTTATGATGCTGTGATTGAACCCTTATCTGTGCATGCTTTAAGTACATTATTCCACAGTTGAACTAGATACTGTTTTTAAACTCCTTTCTGTTGCATTGATAGGATTGATTTTTTTCCTTTAGCTATTACTCAACATCTTGGGTTTCCTTCAGGAGTCTGTGGGCTGTTCTGCCCTTTACTGGAGATATAGAAGCTGCTCACGTGAGGGAAGGGTGTAATTCCTTCATAACTATACTCCACACTCACAAATACAGAACCCTAAAACTGTTCATAATCCTTGAAACTCAGATTCAGCCATGACAGATAAACTAAATAGAATATTATGAAAACCTTGAGATTTAGCTTTGACCCAGGTATAATATTCTATAGGGGTGTTTTATGCCATCATTGAAATTATGCTATTTTCAAGATCTAAAAAAAAAGTTATATCAAAGTTTTGATATAATACATTGTGATCTCTTCAAACCACATTTAAAGACCTTTTCAAAGAGTTTTATATTAATCTGAAATGCCTTTTATTGAGCAGTGCAAATATAGAGTGTATTATTACTTTATGTTTTTTTTTTTCTGAAGGCGAGATACCTCCCACAGTGAAGTAACATGGAGGAACTATTGACAGCATGATGTCTTTCTTTCAAACTTATTTTAATGCTACTTCTCAAATTTGTTTCTAACTTTAATTAGAGTTTATAAAGCAATTTATGCCTGAAATTAAATATTAACATGTTTCAGGGTATCATAAAATTGCCTTTTTTGAATATCCAAGTAATTCTAGAAGGAGTCATTACATTAATCTGTTATCACTTACGTCTCTCCTTTACTAATGCCAAACTAAAGTATGGGCTTATAAATATATTCTGTTGGTTAATTAAGGAGTTAATTTCTGATACTTTATTGTTTGCTGCATTTAATTTTAACAGTTTTCTTCAGAGCCGTTTTATGGGTCTTTTGGATGAAGGCCACAGGTGAAGGGACTGGAATTGTCAGTGTACTTCCCTTCCTCTTTGACACTGACTCAGCAAAGTAAGACTTTGTGTGTAAATACTTTCCGTTTTCTTTGAAGCCATGATTTTACTGGTCTCAGTTCTACCAGTCTTTTGCAAATATATGCAGAATATATTTGCTGATTTGCCTAGGAAATCTAGTAAATAAATGAATTTAATGATATTTTTATTATGTTTATTTTCATGTTCCTGAAGATTTCAACTCTGTATTGGGAACGTAACTTAAAAATATTAAACGAATATTAATTTTAAAGATTCTGTTACATGGGAAGAGATGATTTTCTTGAATTAAAGGAAAAAGAATTCTACTTTTGTTTATGGTGATTTTGGGGGGTCATTTCACCTATATCTGTAATAGCAAATAATATTTTCATTCATTTTGCTGTAGGCATACTTTTTAAGTTGGAATTCTCAGAGCAGCTTTCTGTCCTTAGTGATGTTGATGAACCCTGACAATATTAAGTAGTGCACATATGGTACAATGTATGTGCTTTATTTGACTTTATGCTGTAGTGAGTTATCAGTAGTCCATTTCTTTTAAAGTTTATGCAGTCATTTATGTTTTCTTATTTAATATTATGCATACTTTCAGCCACCTTTGTTTTCATTCTGTTTCCTAAAGACTACATCTTTGATTTTTATCTTAATTTTTTTAATCCTCTCGTAGACTGATCCCTGGTGTCTTAATTTCCCATACTGTAGTGAACCATTGATATTTATTAAGAATCATATACAGTAAGTTCTATCATCATATCTCTAGCAAAGAGTGGAGTTGTTCTATTTTCTTGCCATAATAAACACTGGTGCTGCAAAGTTTCTAGTTCCATTAAACTTGGAGGCTACTGGCAAGAGTTTACCTATATTTTGGCCTGAAATCACTCTCTTAGTGGCCTGTCATTGGCTGAGAACTGCAATCAGAAGGGAAAGGAAATGCTTCAGAAGTGAATAATATCTAATTGCCTTTAGCCTCATGTGATCTACTGTGTCTGAACACAATGGGGAGGTTCTAGTTAGGCAGCTTAGAACTATCTGAGAAAGCAGAAGTCACTGCTTTGTGTTTCCTCAGGCCTGATCAGACTAGTTTTCACAACTCTATTCTGGGAACATGCGTACTTAAACGTATTTGGAAAATGTGGGTTAATTTAATTAAGCTTATTTTTTGATTACAGAACTTCCTTGATTTGATATCAAATTAATAAGCACTTGTCTACCAAGAGGAAAAGTTAATATACAGAGCTTCACAGACTTACGTGTTCATGGAACTCCTTAATTTCCCTTTGCTGAGAACCTGTACAGAAAGTGTAAAGGAGATAGTTGGCAGATGTCATAACTGTTTCCCTAGCTTACTTTTAAATTTCCCATCTATAAGATGGGAAAGATTCATCTTCAAAGTATAAGGTGATTTTTCAGATGTTTAATAATGTGTCTAAATATATAAAACCAGTTTCTTCCTACTTCCCAAGATTTTGTCTCCTGAAAATAAAGGACAGAATATATTTCTAAAACTGTATGACCCTTTTTTACGTTCTTATGTTTTTAGGAATTGGATTTTATTGCATAAAACTGAAGCTTTTATTTTATCTATTATTATTCAGAACTCAATGATCTTTTTATTTTATTTTATCTAATTCTGCAAATTTTTATATATTAACTTTAAGATTTTGCTACTTGGGAAGGTTTCCATTGTAACATTCCTAAGAAGGCTTTTTCTGAAAACTTTACCTAGTAGTCCACAGTTTTATTTATATTTACAGTAAGGTATTTTCATATTTGTTTTTCTCCAGTAATCTAGCTTAACATAAAGTCTGAAGCTATTTTGTTAAGATGGCCTTGGTTGCTAAATAAAAAGGTGCCCAAAGCACTTGTACATGGAGGGGAGGAATCACAAGAGATCAGAGCTTCTGTTCTCAATCAACATTTATGTGTTTCTTTTTATGATAAGCTAGTGTGTTTTCTCCCGAGTCTTCATATAGTATGATTTTGACTCATTAGAACTTGAAAGAAACCCTTACCCTCCACTTCTCAGGCTCTCTTATTTTCCCTGTACCTTTCCTTAAATCAGATGAATGAAATCTCTAGAGTCTAATTTCAACATTTATTTGTAAGATCTTTTGAAGGTGGAAGGGTGTTCTTATTTAAAAAATTATCCCTTTTCAGATACTAAGGAGGGGGTCAGATTTTACAGTTGGGTGCAGTGGTAGAAATAAAAGGAATTGTGTAAATAATCAGTGATTGCATACCATAACTGCTGTCTCCTAAAGTTGGTGGTGTCAGAGTTTTAAGTCCATATCACAACTGAGTTGGTACTCAAACAGTGAAAGGGAGTCAATAATTATTGAGTAATTAATGAGGTTGTGGTATCAAAGACTCCTTCCTAGACACCAAACCTAAACATCACAGCTCCATATGATAGATTTTACCAAGGTCTGTGCTCTTTTTGTGTAAATACTTCTCTCTAAAATAGATTGGTTGTGTATGTGAAGTGAGAGATATATTTTGCTCTCTAGTGACCAGCTACCTGGTAAATATTGGTAAGACCACCATCAAACCAAACGGCACAGCCTGGCAGCATTGCTAGCCTGGTTCCAGGTTATACTTTTGTTACGCATGCCATGTGAGTGGGACAGCTTGGAGAAAGGAATCTTGGAAGCTCAACCTTGATTTTCTAAAACTCTGATTTTCTTTGATAATCATTTCCTGCTATGTTAAAAATTATGCATAATATACTTTCTTTTCTCAGATGGTGTGTGTAATTAGGGTCAATCCTTTGAGTCACGATTTTAAAAGAGCTAATTATACAAAGCATGGCATTAGAAGTCAGCTTAACTTAGTAACTCTGTATGCTTTAAACTCTAAAAGTTATGACCATATAATCTTTTTAAGTATTGGTAATTATTTTTGGTACCACTTAATGAATGACTTAGGACAACATAATAGGTACTTATCTGAAAAGACCTAGTTAAAGTTTGCAGTGATACAAAAAAGCTACAGAAACATACTTTTTCTGATATGATAACCAAAAGAATGCTAGACTTCAAAATTTGAAAATATGAAACAGGCCTTAAACATACCAAGAACTCAAGATGGTTATACTTTATATTTGTTATCTCTTAGGAGCTCCCCCTCACTTATGTTCCCTTCACTGCCTCTTCTTCCCTATCCAAGCCTTTCCCCTTTATTCTGTTCTCTTTGTTATACTTCTCATTTTGAAGATATCAAGTGAATAACTGTTAGGGTCAGTACTTTCCAACTTAGAGAGGACTGTGCTTCAACTGGTGTCTGGTGAAAAGGGGTAATTGTTTGGGACTCAGGAAATGACTAACAACTTTGGGTATGAATACTTTGATGTCCCCAGTGTTCATTTGTATAAATGCTTACTTTGCCCTTGACCCCACTTGTCCTCAAGAAGACTATCTATCAGGGTCTGAAATGTGTGACTATTTGGTTCAGAAAGGTCCAGAAATGATGAAAAGGTGACCATGGGCATGGGCATAGGCAATTTGAATTGTGTCTTTTTTTTTTCTTTAGGACATTAGAAAATTAAATAAAATTTCCCTTTGAATTTATTAATATTTTATTAGAAATGCAAAGATTAAAATGCACCCTCTTAAGAAAAGTTAATATATTATTCTCCAAGCTAGATAGTGGAAAGTCTAAATTTTGTTATAGAAATTTAATTTAAAAAGCAACACTTAATATTTTAGACGTAATTTAGAAAAGAATATAGGTGATATCAAAACGATAATGCATACACATTTCTTTTGAAAGTACTTAATGTGGGCTATGAAAAAACTGAACGCATGGACTTCTCATTCTAATGATTATAAGTTAAAGAGGGCATAATCAGTTAGTGAAGATGGTTATAGGGTGATGAGCTGTCTCTCAGTGGGAAGTACTACTGCTAGGCTCCTGCCTGGCTCTTCATCAGTTTCAGGAACATTCTTACAATGTAATTTAAAAGGTGTAACTGAACCTATTAAACAAAACATTGAGCAAACTGCTTTAAATCTTAATAGTAAAAAATAAATTTATAAAGTGACAATTATTAATTATGCTTTTAGATATTTGCAAATTTTACATGAATAGAAAAAGAAATCTAGCCAAATATAACTCTGGCCATTACCTTTTATTGCCATCCTTGAGCCCAAGATTAGTAAATGTTTCAGATTCGCTGTGCGCTATCCTAAAAGGATGTGGTGGAAAGGGTTGCAGAAAGAGTCAGATGTGTGCTCTGCTCAGCCTTTGAAAGAAGGGAAAGGGCAGGGCTGGTCATGGGCAAATTACTTCCACCTCCCTTTCTGCCCCTGCTTCAGCTCCAGGGGAGCTGGGAATGCACAGAAGGAATCAGAAGACCTGGGTTCCAGTCCCGGCTCTGCCACTTACTACCTATGTGACCTTGGGTAAGTTACCTGACATCTCCAAGTTTCAATTTCACTATAGTATGTTGTGAGGATTAACTATGATCTACATAAATGTGATTTGTAGCCTCCCAACATCTATACAGACAATTTTTATTACCATGGGCTTGGCTTCCTCCCTATTCCTCTGAAGTCTCATGTTCTGACTGTGCCTTCTTGAAGCAGTCCAGACGACTTTACTACTTTTGCTTCTCACCCTGCACTCTCTGTATCGGAACCATTGTTCCTGCCCTCTGCATGCTTCTCAGAGTGTAAAACTAAGTGGACTAATCTTCACGCTGGACTGTGGGACACTGCTATTTCACTTCCCTTTGATCATCTCTGAAATGCATGCTGAAGAACTCAAAGAGTAAGTCTAGTGCATGAAAATTGAGACAGCGTTGACGAGAAGGATCTAGGTAGAAGGAAGGAAGATTTTCTAATCCTGTTCCTACCGCCTTTGTTACTAGGCAGATTAATTGGGAAAAGTGAAGCAAATGTTCTTCCCTTGTATGTTCTGTGCTCCTCAGAGGTCTCCCTGGCCTGAGGAAATTAAAGAAGTGTGATGCCTGTGTCTCTGGTCAGCCCTTTTAGGACTACATGGTTCAGCTTCCGTTTTTCGGAAAGTGCTGGATTACCCTCCACCAACTTAATTGATAATGCTTGCCTTTCTGGGCTTTCAGTTATGAAGGGTTAATGGAACTGAGGAATATGATATGCTTTCTGGATCACACACCTGGCTTCAGACCAAGTGATCCCTTTAGGTTTAAGGAAAGCGTGATGCTCTGTTTGGTTGACCTTTTCCCACAGTCTAAGAATGCATAGTCTGGCACTACGAATAACAGTAGCCATTTCCCATGGACTGCCTGCCATTAATGCCTGATTGCCATGCAGCACAGTAACACTCATATCATTATTAGATTAATTTTATTAAAAATTTTGCTTTTTTTAAGCCTTGAACCATTGACTTACACTTCATATGGTTTCTTGCTGAAGTAGCAGTGCCATCTCTTAGAACTAAGACTCAGTTACAAATGCAGATTGAAACAATAAACAGCACAGTATAAATTTATCAATCAATGGAAAAATTTTAATGACACTCAGGCTGTCAAGTATACCATTAAATAGGAATGCTGATACAGCGCTGAAGGCTGTATAAATTGACAAGATCTTTTTTGACCACCCCCACCCCAAGATAACAGAGTACTCAAATTTAAAGCCAGTCCTTCTGTCCTTGCTGATGTCGCCAAGGAATCAGTAATGGAATTGCAGCACCATACAGCAAGAAACTGAAAGCTGTTTGTCTGACAGTAAAAAATGGTGAATTATTATCTGACAAAAACATCACAATGAAATCTGTGATATATGTTCACAATTCACAGGCCTGAATGAAAATATATCAACATAGTTGTTTTAAAGTAATGAAGTTACACATAACTGCTGTGTATATATATATTCTGTCTTACAAACTTCCTATAATTTTCCATTATGTCTTCAATTGGAAAAGTCAAAGCAAACAAGCTGAACAAGAATTCTTCTGTGACAGTTCATCCCTCAGTTTGTATTTTTTTCCCCATGCCTTCCTGAAGTACACTTGATACTTGGACGAGACAACCTTTCTGTGTTTTTTTACGCTCAAGCTAGCCGGCTGCCACGCCTCCACTTTCCAGTGGACATTCTCGCTGGGGCTCTTCTAAAAGTCTCTCCAGCCTAATGAGCAGATTGTTGCCCAAAGCAACAATTCAGTTTTTAGAAAATGCCTCTAGAAATAGTTTCCTAGAATTTTCTAGTACTATTAATATAACATTAACATCTTTCAGGATCCCTTTCTAAGATTTTATTTTGCCTCTATGTGTGTTTGTTCACTACCTGTATGAATCGGCCTGAGGAAGAGAGACAAGAGCATCAAATCCCCTGGAACTGGAGTTACAGATGGCTGTGAGCCGCCATTTGAGTGCTAGGAATCAAAACAGGGCACTCTAAAAGAGCAGCCAGTACTCCCAACCTGAGCCATCTTACAGCCCATACAGTAGCTTTTTGAGCTCATCTTGATGCCAGATATTAACACATTCAATAGGAAATGTTAAATGTCTGTGTCCATGTCTGTGTGTCCGTGAGCGTGTGTGCCTTGTGTTGAGTGGGGGAGTGCTGATTTAAATTCTGTTGTTTGCTATACTTATTGTTCCTTTGCAGGGGAGATATTTCAGTTAAAGGAGCAAGAAAATAAGATAGGAGATTACTTTTAAAAACTACTCTGTAGCTGGGTATGGTAATACATGCCAACTCCCTCCACTAAGAAAGCTGAGCTTAGTAGTTTGAGATAAGCCTAGGTAACATATAAAACCCACCTCAAAATCAATAGCAGTAAACAAACAAATAAGACAAAACAGAAAACCTTTAATCTTATGAGGTATAACCTAAACTGTTGACTTGTCTGCTTATTACTGACTCTTTCGTGAAGAGAACGTGAGAACTGGTAGCAGTGGTTCTCACCCTTTCATACAGTTCCTCATGTCGTGGGGACCCCCAACCATAGAATTATTTCATTGCTACTTCATAACTATAGTTTTGCTACTGTTACGAATCATAATATAAATATCTGATATGTGGGATATCTGATATGCAACTCATATGAAAGCGATCATGGACCACAGGTTGAAATATAATGTAAGTTATAATCTTACATTATGGTCAGACAACTTAGAAAAACAGCTTGTCTCAAAGACCATGCTATTGAATGTTTTAAAACTTTTTAAATATGAAATATGGGAATTTTTAAATTACAAAGCTGATGAACCTCTCTTACTTAAGATGTACCAGGGTAGCACTTTCTTGAGTAAATTGAGGAGCTTGCTGGTTAAGTATATAGTGGAGAAGTGTTTGTGTTCATCTAGACTTCTGGAGGTAAATATCTTAGAATCTATAATCGTAAACATAAACAATTCGTTGTGAAGATTCTTTCTTTGGTGAATTTGACTACTTGATTTTTTTTTTTCTAGTAGTCACGTTCTTGAAGGAATTAGGCTCTATCTCAGCAGATACCAAAGAAAAGAAAAACTTTTATCTTGGAAGAAATTTGTAATAAAATTAGTATGTTTGATAAGCTGGTATGACTTGTTTCTGTGAAAACACTGCCTCAATGCTCGTTTTTCACTGGAAGAAAAGTGGACATGGTACTTCTCAAGTTCTCCCTCTCTCTTCTGTGTTGGTTATTAATGGGAGATTGTAAAAATAATTTTGTATAAAATGCAAAATAAGAGCTAGTTTAGCATTATGTGTTGGGTTCATAACCTCTGAAGTCACTAGGATAAAACAATAGATTAGTTCGGTTCAAACTAATAAAAGAAAAAGCGATTATGCTTTATCTGATATTACAAAGAATAGAACATTACATTTAGGAACTAATAACAATATCTCACTTTAAGTAAATAACTCTTAGGCTAATTCATTTAGATGCCATAGCTGCTATGGATAACATTGATATTTCAGGGTATCTTAGTTTAGTGAAAATAGATTGTGTTCAGTGTAGATAGTTTGTGCTCTATCTAAGAAGAAATTTAGCATCCAAATGCTATGTCTCTTTAAAATGTGAGGTTTATACTTATATAAAGCTTCCTAGAATTTATGAGATTCGCCTAATCTCTTTTAGCATATTCATCCACTGCAGTAGATGAAAAAAACATGAATTTGATAATCTACCACAACCTGTGCAAAAAATCTCAGTTATGTTTTCTTCTGAAAAATAGCAATAAAAATAAACTCAAGATTTTGGTGAGCTGCATAGAAATGGCTCGCTGAACATCTACTCAGTTCCAAATGCCTGCTCTGTGGATTCTTGGTCACTTTCTGTTCCTCTTCTTGTTTTCCTTTAAGGCTCGGAAAGAAACAGTCTTTCTAACGTTGACCTCCTGCATGAGGGGGTCTGATGATCTAAACTGCAGTAGCAGCTACTGACTAGAGGTAGGAGCTGGGTCTCTGTCCTGAACTTCTCTTGGAGGAAAACCAAACAACATCTTATCCTATTAAACTCTTCTGTTTTAATGTTACTAATAAAATGAAGATCTTCATGAACTTCTAAAATGTATGTCTAAAATTCACAAATCTTTTAAAGCAAATTTTCTTGTAGCACATAGTCCTTTGACTTAATATGACTTTGGCCACAAAGTTATAAAGTTCATCTTTATAAACTGTTTTCCTATATGCCTCAGAAACCCTGCAGTTTGCTGTAGCTTTCATAAGTGGGTGGCTTCTGCTTTGGCTTTAGCATGATGTTTTCAGCCACTCATGCAGGAAGTGTACTTGCCCTTTGACAGTGGCAGGATCGTTGCCCATACCTGAGTTTGAACAAATTAGTGTTGAACTCTGAACAAGCTTTTTTTTTTTTTTTATGTTGTTGTTCCTAAATCTTTAGTGTAGCTTTTAAGACTAATATGTTCTTCTTCGGAGATAATAAAAGTGAAATTTGAATCATGGATTTTATACTCTGAAAAGGATTATGAATTGTTGGAATACCACAAACTCTCTAGTCTCTGATTTCTCCTGGAGTCTTATTGTTTTCCTTCTTCTAGCAAATTGCCTTGTGTTTTAGATGCCATCATCAAGAGCTGCCTGTTCCTTCCTTCCCATCCACTTGACCTATTGCTATGCTTTTAATAATTCTTTTTTATATTTACTTTATTATTTTGAGGCAGAGTCTCACATAGCCCAGAGTAGCCTCAAACTTGCTCTGTAGCTATGGATGGCCTTGACTTCTTGATCCTCCTGCCTCTGCCTTCTAGGTGCTGGGATTACAAGCATGTATTACCACTTCTACCTATTTGCTATACTTTTTAATACATGTAGCTTGTGATCTTTTGAGGAGAGTTCCAAATTGTACAAGGGAAAAAGATCTTTGTTTATAGATGAAGTGAAACCCCCTCCACCAATGGTTGCAGGCTGGAGAGATGGCTCGATGGTTCATATCACTAGCTGTTCTTTCAGAGGACCCAGGTTTAACTCACAAAGCTCTGTGCTAGCTCACAAGAACTGTAACGCCAGTTCTTGTGACCTACACATGTGTGGTACACATAATACATACACACAGACAAAACAAAACACCCACACAAATAAAGTTGGTTGGTTTATCTTTCTACTTTTAGGTGAAATCCAAGAGAATTGAGAGACTTCACACTTTCTTAACGTGTTCATGCTTTCATTGGTTCTGGCATAGCTGGATGACAAGGGGGAAATGTTCTCATTTTTAGATGATAACAAGAACATAATGTGTTTAATACAATTGCATTTTTTATTTTATTTCTTTGCATAAGATGATGAGCCAAACTATATAATAAGATCTCCCAACTTGTGTTGAACATCTCAGACATTTTTGGATGTTGAGTTATAGGTGGTTAAAGCGTGCTTCCTGGATTTCCGTAAACCTTAAAAAGCAAGTGGCAGCAGAATATACCTTATACCAGGAGAGGGCGGATGCTAATTTTCATTCTTTTAAGTTGAAGGAAATAAGTTTGTCTTTTTTTAATCTTGAAAAAATATCTTTATGATACCTTTTTTTCTCTTTAGTCATCTGTCAAAAATGACCAAGAAAATTTTCTTTAGTAAGAAAGACACTAAAGAAAACTGTTTACATATTTAGCAGTTTTAATCAAGTGTGAAAATGTATAAACGTAAGCATAATGAGTTAAAATATGTACAGTAGAACAATGATAAACAGTGTTAATTTATTGAACTAAATGTATTATAATGGTTAAGATGTGAGGCTAAAACTTCTTCTGTTTAGAATGGTTGCCATTGGAGCACTTTCTGGTCTCCCTTCCCCCAGCATAACTCTTGGTATATATTAATTAATGTAATAGGTATAAAGTAAATGTCAGCATTCCTACTTGACACACTAGAACAATTGCAGGTATAGACTGAGCCATATCTAACTTGTCTAAAATCTTTGACTACTAAGTTGAGGGACTGGTGTTTAGATTTGGCACTTTCTGAAATCACAGAGAAAAATCCGACAGTTGACCTCTGAATAGGATTAAATGATACTCATCAAAGAACTTGTGTGTGAATTTAATGAAACATATGCGTATGAGATCATATATATGTTCACCACAGTGGTAAGCTTATATTTTGATAAATTTCTCTGATAAGATGTCTTTTAACCAGTGTTAATTTTTACAAAGAGTCAACCGACTTTTCTTATTTCCCTAAAAGATCAAAAACACAAGCAAGTTTTTATGTTATTTAAGTTCAAAAGTGAAAATGAGTGTTGGAAGTATTAGCTGGTGTGTCTCGAGGGCAGGCAGGAGTTTCAGAGAGGGTAGAAAAATCAGCCAACCTCATTGTTTATTGTACTGTCCTTGCGGTAAGAGTTAATCTTATACTGTGACATCTTGTTAGTGTGTGAATGCACTGCAGACTGTTATCAAGGCTCAGCTGTATTGTAACTACCCATCTGGAAGTTACTCTTTTGGATAGCAGTCCTCTAACTTCCACCCACTCTGCAGAAATGAAGGCTAACAGGTTACCAGGTGGCTATACCTTCTGATGGTGCACAGGTATTCGTAATACACCAGTGAGAATATTGTGCCAATATAGGGGTTATTTCTACTGCACAGTCATCAGCTGTGTTTAATGTAGAGCTTTGTGCTTACATTCGGAAAACGATCCTCTACAAATATGTAATGATTTAGATTTGGGAGTGCATTGTAAGGATTTCATTTAGTGTTAGGCACAGACTGAGTAAACTGAGCAACTGATAAAAGCTTTAAAGCAACTGCCTAATATACTTATCCATTGTCAGGGGGAAGAGAGGACTTTCCTCATGAGAGATATGCAGTCATATTATGTTCAAGGCCAGTCATACTTGTAATAATATTTCGAGTACAGGTCATATAGAAAGTCAGTACTGAAATGCAAAAGAAAATATTCACGGTGATAGAAATTCTAGAAATAATGGCATTTGACAGATGACTCTTGTTGAAAGAATGAGGAAAGGTAAAATCCTTCGTCTGAGACAGTCTCATTTGATATATAGAGGAAGAAACAGACCCAGCTAGTAAACTCAGTCCGCACTCATAAAGTGCACCCTCTTTTGTAGGAGAAAAGGCACACTGCTGTGAAATCATCCCTGTGGTGATGCCCTGTGTTGTGGGAAAGGGCTGTGCTTCAGAGTCCAGCTGTGCTCCTGTGCACCCCTCACATCCTCAGTGACTGAACTAACTGGATGGGCATTGTTAAACATAGGTTTTTATTGTTTCAGTCAGTAGTAATGATTATGGTTTGTGACACACACACATTGTTGTGGATAAGTGGGCATTAATTTGGCACGATTCTTGAGGTTGTACCTACTTTAAGGTTACATTTTTTTTTTATTTTATCTGTTAATGTCCTTAATTCTTAATAAAGAAGTGAAAACATCAGGAAATTATTTCACCTCTCTGTCATATGATATTGGTAATTATATGAAGCATTTTCCATAAAATCTCCCTTGTCCACCTCAACTTTGAGTTTTAAAAGCAGAGATGTGACCCTTTAAACTGGACAAAGTGGTAGTAGTGTTTTTCTAGCTCAGTCTCAAATCTGAACTTAAGCCTTTGTAGCATACCATATGTGTCTGATTCAGTTGCCCTCTTAAGGAAATTGCGTTGAGCTAAGTGTTTTACAATAAAAGCTAGATTGGTGTTATGATCTGGTAATTACTGATTTCAGACAAAGAGTTGGTTTTACTATCTTAATTCTGTTATATTAGCCTACTATTGTAAATTGTAAAAGTAATATAAATTATGGAAGTAAAATAGCATTTTATCACTTGACATAATTTACATGCTTTATAATGAGCATATTATTATATAATATATAGCATATAATATAAACTCACTATAAAGTATGAATTATGTTTAATGTTACATATGTAAAATATTATGTATATTTATTATTATGCATAATTATAAAAATTCCGAAATCTGTCTTCAGCTAACATATTTTGGAATGCATTGTTCTTGTACACATAAACTATAAACATCTACCCTAACATTTCTCTATGGACATAGGTAGACATATTTTCTTCTCATTTACCATTACTACCATATTTCCACTCCTAAATACTGTTTTCAACTCCTTTCTCTTTTTTACCAGCTGTATTTGTTAAAATTTTTGGGGTAGGCTAAAGGCAAGATGTTCGAAGAGGTTAGGCATGTGACTTCAATTTTGATTTCATCTCAAAATACTGAGATTTTATAAGATACTGTCTGTAACTTTTGGTGATCATTTTCAGGCATGCCCTTTTGCTAATTTCCTCCCCTTTTTTGTTCCTTTTCCTTCTTTCTCTCTATACATAAGAATGACTATCCTCCAAAGAAAGGAAAAAAAATAAGAGAATGAGTTATATTGATAGATCTTTATGTATTAACGCAGTTTTAAGTTTATTAGCACATATTATACAAATGAAATTAGCCATATGTGTTTGTAGCTGTCGCACTTCTGAAATAGTTTGGTGAAAGGTTTTTTTGGTTTTTTTTCCATCACTTTGGCTTACATTTTCTCCAGATTTTCTCCTTTATCTGCGTGTTGTTAGAGTAGTGCACACTTCCTGTTTAGACCCCTGGGAGTCTGTAACCTCTTAACCTCCCAAGACAGTGCGATTTAGAGATTTTTTTTTTTTTTTGCAAGTAATAATTCTTTCATTGTGCTGAAGCCATCTGTACAATCATGCAGCATGGGAACTTACGATATACGCTCAGGTCTTGAGAAATGCTTGCAGAGTGCTAACTCCTACTGCTGTTACTCTACAAAAAAAAAAAAAGAGTTAATTGTATATAACGATTGCTCACACGCACACACTCACCTATATTTCCAGCTCCAGGGTACCCACTACCTGGACTCTGTGGGGATCTGCACTCACATGTTCAGATATCTGCACACAGGCAGACATAATTTTAAAAATGAATTATGCTATGTCAAATGGGACTGTATGATTTCATTCATATAGAGGACACAATCCAGTCAGATTTAATTAAAAGAAGCCATGAGTAGGATGGTGGTTGCCAGGAACCAGGGCTATGTTAAATGAGGAGACCTTCAAAGGGAACAAAGTTGCAGTTGTACAAGATGAAAGAGTCTTGGCGCTGTATAGCCTGGCGATGACAGTTCACACTTCTGTATTATGTGCTGCGCTGAGTGAAGGACTCCTCGGTGTTCTCCCAAGGAAGAAAACAGGACAAAGCCAGCAAGAGGTGATGGATGTGGTGATTGGCTTGTGGTCGTTTCACAATGTACACATATGTAGTTTACTTCAGTGTAGATTTTAAATATGTATAGCTCATTTTTCAGATATACCGTAGTGAAGCATTAACCTCAAAAAAATAAGCTACTTGGGATTTAGTTCAGTGGTAGAGCGCTTACCTAGCAAGCACAAGGCCCTGGGTTCGGTCTTCAGCTTCAGGAAAAAAAAAGCTACTAGAAAAATTTAAAGGAAAACTATACAAAGCAAGAAATAGCTGTAAAACACCATTTTATTCAAAAGAGAGACTTCTTGATTGTATAGTTGAAACATGGCTATTAAATGCTGTGGTGGAAATCATTCTGATCCTTAGTTTCTTTTAGAAAATGGTGAAATGGAGTATTTCAAACTATTATTGTAAACATTAAATAAATATGAAATATTGCAGACTGGAGCAGAATAAACATTTATTCCCTTTTTCTTTTTGTTAATTTTATAGACTTTATTATAAAAACATATTGCAAATAAATAAAAATGTCACACTCACCAAAATTAACAGACTCCAAGTCTATTTCAGTTATGTGCAGAGATAGTTTTGAGTGGCAGAGGACCTGTGATTTTATCATTTAAATTTACTACTCCTTTTAAAAAGCTGTTTTTCCTGTTGAAGATACAGAGCAACCTTTTGATACCTAGTTGAATTTTCATGGGTATTTAAACTGCCCAAAGCAGTTTACTTTGCAGTAAAGGGAAAATCCTGCTGGTGTTAAGAGTCAGGACAGTGTTTAATAATACTGTATTTGCTTTGGCTGTCACTCAGAAAGCCATGTTAAAATGTTGTTGTCTTTAGATTGTGCCTTAGATTAAGAAGCCCTTAGCTATGTATTCAGATGATTTTCTTGAATCCCTATAGATATATCGATTTTTAAATAATTGTAGAAAATATAAGATTTTTTTTTTGGTTTGGGATCTAGCTATCTATCATTTATTTTGGTTAATTGAGAAAAGCATCAGTAGTTCAGGCTGGCCTCCTACTTGCTCCATAGCTGAGAATGGCCTAGATTCCCTGCTTCTACCTCCCAGTGTTAGGATTACAGGTGTTCTACACCATGCCTTTACTAGGAAATAAAGTCTTTAAAAAGAAAAAGTCAGAATTATTCAGTGAAATGGTACACAGTCCTTTTAAGATTCTATATTTTCTCAGAATGAAAACAGTATTATATTGTGTCATAGATTTAGTAACAGTTACTTGGTAATTAGACTTCAAATCTGAGTTTTCTTTTTTTCTTAAGTTAATGTCCCACCTTTTCTTCTACCATAAAATGTTATGCTTTAAATAAAATAGTACCAGATATGGTACATAAAAATGAAAGAAGGGAGACTAATTTCCTCCCATTTCATTTTAAATGGTATTTATTTCTCTACCAATTCTAAAACCTAAGCTAAATCAGTCTTATTATAACACTTGTTATATTTGGTTTTGTATTGTAATGCCTATCTTATATATTGTTGCATCTATGGGTTTTTTCAACTTAGCTGAACAAGGTGAGTTCTTTTTAACAAATGAAGCAACTGATAGGGCATAGATTCTCTTCTTGGTGAACATCCAGAGATGTTGCTACAGTTCCTGACTTTCTTATATCAGCCTCACACTCCACCTATAGTGTATGCCAAAGCCAAACTGGGTTGAGTTTGTAATATTAATACTTTTAACACAGGTTCCAAAGCTAGGTTCACCCATATGCACAGCCACCCTTACTAACCTGAGCCCACCTGTCTAATACTGATATTAACATAAAATTTCCTTTGGAAAAAAGAGATTATTACATTTGTCCTCCAAATTAGAAACAATATTATAAAACATAAAATATGCCCATAGTTTCTGTGGTGCCCATCAGAGTACTGAAGTGATAGAAGTCTGTGTTACTGTGCGTCAGTGTTTGGAAGCCTATCAGAGGGGAGCAAGGAAGGTGAAGTGGACTTGTGCCCTCGTTCGGCTTGGGGAATTAAGTGCTTGAGCAAATCATAACTCCTTAGTTTGCCATAGGAAGCATTCTTTACAACAACTTTGCCCTATGATTTGTGGTTCTGGCTGTCATGGGCCTCGGTGTTCTATTGTAGAACTACAAAAGTTAGAGTAGAAGATAAGATTCAAATGCATTTGATATACAAAAGGTTGGTATCGATAGCATGCAACTGTCATGGGCACAGAGACTACCCACGAACCTCAAGAAATAAAAGCTGAGTGACCTTTGGTTTCAACTTTCAGCTGTTCTAATACAATAGAATATTAGTATAATTAATATATAAACAGATCATTTATAGTATTTTAAGTTCTAGCATTGCAATCAATTGCATAATGTTTCATAAAAACATTTCTGTCCTTATAATGATTGTTTGCTTATGTTTCATATACAACCTTATTAGGGTATTTCTATAAATATAATCTGATCAGACAGGCATTAAAAAGTATAGTTTCTTCATTTATAAAGTAGTTTTTTGTGTATGAATTATCAAGAGATGTGTACTCATTAACATTATTTAATATAGCCCAAATTTCAAAGATTGTTAAGTATGTTGAACTTCATATGTGATTTATTATATCCATTGAAAAAACTTCCAGTAACTATTAGCATGATTTTTCCATGTTCTGTGATTCAAATATGTGGTGTCTTCAGCAGTAGGATCTTACCATCAAGTTTTGGAGGGTAACCAAGAAGATTAGCAATAGCCTATAGTGTTTGGTGGTCTTTGGAATCTCACTGGCCAAGGACTTCAAAGAAGTAATTCATTTCTGACACTGGGCTTTTATTCATTAGCTGGTTTCTTCTGGGCCATTATTCCCCTATTACAGCACAACTCTACTTCAATATCTTAGATGTATGTGGATAGGTATATTTTTAGGAAGCTTTTATAGTAGATTTCCAATTGTAAAGTAGATTGACTTTTTTTTTTCAGAAGTCTTTAGTATTACTTATCCCTTCCAATTTTCCTCTTCTACCTTTCCATCTTCTCCTTCACCACAATTTACCCCTTTCTGTTCCATATTTTTTTAAACCTTTTATACTAGTGTCTTTCTGCCCTGCCCTTTTTTATTTTCTGACCTCTGTCGGTATTCCTAATGAAACACGTATTTAAAAGATTCAAAGCTACCATCCATGAATGAGAGAAAACATGAAATATTTGTCTTTCTGAGTCTGACTTATCACACTCAACATGATTATTTCAAGCTCTATCCATTTACTAATGGATTTAATAATTTTGTTTTTCTTAATATCTAAGAAATATGCCATTGTGTAAATATGTGACATTTTCTTTATTCATTCATAAGTTAATGGGTGTATGGTTTCCAAACTGTTGTGAGTAGAGCAGCAATGGACGTGGCTGAGTATGTATCTCTCTATACTGATTTCCATAGTGGCTCTACCAGTTTGTACTTCCACCAGTAGTGATGAGTGTGCTTCTCTACATTCATAACAGCATTTGCCATTGTTTGTTTCTTTGGATCTTAGCTATTCTTACCAGGATAAGATAAAAGTCATGTCCCTGATGGTTGAGGATGTTGAGCATTTAAAAAAAAAAAAAAGTGTTTATCAGCTGTTTGTGTTTTATCTTTTGAGAACTCTATTTAGGTCCATGCAAGCCTCATTTTTAATTTTTTTTATTTTCTTGATGTTTAATTTTTAAATTCCTTTATATTCTAGGTACTAACTTTTTCTCCCTCTCTGGTGGATAATTTAGTAAAAAACTTTTCCCCTGCTATGTGTTGTATGATCACTCCAGTGACACTGTTTTTACTGTGCAGAAAGACAGCGCAGCTCCTAGCGAATATTCATGCTCCCCAATTTCTCCCTTAGATGCTTGTTCTTAGGTTTAACCATATTTCACCCAGTGGTCCTGGAACAGAGACCATATGATATAAGCAGGTTCCAAACAGTTACTTGTGGGTTTCAAGTGACCAGTTTATAATGAAGTTTCATAGAGCAGCTCACTTACTCTGTAGTTGGATATGTGTTCACCAAATAGAGCAAGAGGCCCAAGATAATATGCAGAAAAGATTTAGTTGTAATTTTTCAACTTTTTATTGTTGGAGTTGTTATTGTCATCTTTGTGTTGGTTATTTTGCTTTGCTTCAAAAAACCATTTGATTTGTGCTTGTCAGACTAACCAGTTTTGTGTCTGTGTGTGGGGGGGTGAATATGCGGGAATGGGTCTGCTCATGAAAGAGGTCAGTGGGCTAGTGAATCTAAACACGAAAAAGGACTCAGTTTGAATAGCCATTCTTTGAAACCAGATTTTATTTTTGATGACATAACTGAAGTGAGAAAAGTAGTATGAAGTCTCAAAAGTATGGGTGAAGATCACGTTGGGTGTTTCTGTCACATGAAAGTTCTTCCAAGCCTTATAAAGAACTTTGCTGAGAACCAGACACAAAATAGTTCCCTCCAGAACTTCCTATATTGAACTCTGTGGCTTTGGAAAATTATTTTATCTTTCTAGGTTGACAAATACGTCCATCAAATCCATAGGGATGGGCTAGATGGTCTTTCAGGATGCTACTGGCTCTGATGCAGAGTCAGATTTTTGTTACTGTTGTTTTAGTTGCTCACTAACTATGAAATTAATTTTTTTGAGTTTTCATTTGTAAGAGAGTTTTAAAACCTAAAGGGAAAAGATAGGCTAGAACAACAGAGATTCATTAAAGACAGGTCAACACCCCTCCTCTATTCAACTGAACTGTGTGCTGTATGAAGTGGATAGGAGTGCAGGCAACTTTCTTCCTGCAGACTGCAGTGCGTGTTGCATGGAAGCAATGTTTGCCCTCACCTGCAATGCAGAATGAATTTAAAAGTTAATGAAAGCAAAGACTGCACCTTTGACAGTAATTGAAAAGTAAGCTATCAGAATCTCAGTTTTTGACTGCCATTTTGTATAAAAAATTGTAAAGACATCAAATTATGTGAAAGAAATTTTATGGTTGGTCATCTCTATAACACTAATTGGCTCTAATGAGTATAGTCTGAATCTTTTAAGCCCAGAAGAGAAAGCTTTTTCCATAGCAGTATCATTTTATTAGGCAGTTGCTCAGCACATGCAGTGTCCAACTTCTGATGATGTGTTTCATTGTAAAGCGAGGGCTTTTCAGATGTTCTCCAGCCAGTTATACAGCTGGGCAGAGAGAAAATCAACATTCTGTTCCAATTCCTACAATAATTACCTCCTCTTTTAAAGTACCAGATATATTTTCAACCTTTTCAGTTAATATGCAAAGCCTTAAGTGTTGTCATTTGTCATAAAATTAAGTATATCTCCTTTTCAAATTTGCTGTAATATTTGGTAATCATCATTCAGAACAGTGATCAGAATAATAAAATGATAGCTTGCTCCTTTCCCAGGAACTTTTAAACTTTTATTCCTATATTTTAATTGCTGTGCCGAGTTCCAGATCTGAGACCCCTAAAGAGTTTGAGATTGACTTTTGAAAGGGCTTTGGGGGAAGGCGAGCTTATCAGACATTTCTCTCTAAAAAGTAGCTACTGAATAACTTCAGATGAAGTGTTATATTTCTCCTTGAAAATGATCATTAATTTTTGGCTTATAGCATATTCCTTTCCATGGAAATAGAGACATGGAGATTTAAACAGCAGTGTTTGAATTCAAACTAAATCTGTCTTAGTTGTCTTAGATCTGTAGTCCCAGACTTCAGTATCCTTTCTAAAAAGTGTACAATATGGTTCTTTCTTTTGAATACTGTGAAGGATGTCTAATAATGAGAAGAATGCTCATGCCTAATATTATCACTGTTAAATAATAGGATTTCTTTTGGTGGAATGTCTTAGCATCTTTCTGTTTCCATCATGTAACAGTACAGTAGGTCAATGTGTAAAAATTCAAGGACTGTAGCTCAGGCTTTCTTATAATTCCCTGTGTTATTAGATTCAAAGAAAAGTTTGAGGAAAAAAAGATTTTATAACTATGAGGAGGAGGGAGAAAGAATAAATTTCCAAAATCATGCAAATTATTGTACTCTGATAATTTAGTTGGAATTTAAACTCTACTCAGTAAAAAATAGATTCTATTTCTTGCATAAATAAAACTGAGAGTCAGTTTTTTTCCACTTTTGATAGAATACCTAAGTTATAGATGAATTAATTTTTAAAAAGTACAAAAAAATCCTTAGGGTGGCAGCATTCAGTAAGAAACCGTGTGTTTTTTTTTTAATCTATTTTGTTGGCTTTAAGTACTTTTCAGATGTTATAATGAATGATGCCTTCCCTGCTCGCCCTTTAATCAGAGTCCCCTAATTTCCTTGTGCTCTTCCTTGAGTTAGTAGATCTACCCTCACAGTGAGGAGGACAACGGAATAAATGCTTTACTATGCTCTCTCTTGCATGAAGCTTTTTGTCTATTTCAATTGCATAACCCCACCTCCATTCCAGTTTATTATTTTCTGTCTGTACATGTGAGATTTTTAATATTGAAGATTTCATCTAATTACGTTAGATAGTTGGTGAATGTTCTCTGGCTCTTCAGCTCCTTTTTGGTGTCTTACCAAGACCTCTTTCCATAATAAACACCCAAAATGTATTCAGAAGTCCAAATACTCAAGAAAATTGTATTTGATATCCTGCGTGTTCCTCACATTTCATCATTTGACGTGATAGTCATGCTAATATTGACATCGTTTCCTCTAATACCTCTGCCTCTTGCCTTCACCCTTGCCTCGCTCTGTTGACAGCTTAAGGAGGTATATTAACAGGAAGACTATAAACCGTGTTTAACTTAGGAAAGTTGGAGCTACTTTAAACACACTAAACCATTATTCTTTGCAAACAGGAAGAAGAAGGCACCTATGACCACACCATTGAGTTCCGTAGAGGAGGTGATGGCCAGCCACGACGATCCACTCGGCCAACACAGCAGTTTTACCAACCTCCTCGGGCTCGGAACTAATGTGAAAAGGTAAAGCTGACACGGTGCGGTAGTTTTCCTGAAAGGAAAGATGAATTTTGTGTTCAATAAAGCTCAGCTTTCGGAGCTTCATGCAATTCAGCTATCAGTTGACATTATGACTTGTTACTTTTCTACCAGCCTTTCCCACAAGTTCTTCTAGTACACCTTTGCTCCATACCAGTTGTCTTAGCTACTGTTCTGTGGCTGTAAAGAGACACCATGACCAAGGAAGTTTTAAAAAGAAGCATTTAATTGGGGGCTTGCTTGTAGTTTCAGTGGCTTAGTCCATGATAGTCTTGGCAGGGGGCATGGCAGCAGGTAAGCTTGGTGGTGGAATAATGGCTAAGAGTTGACATCTGATCCACAGGTGCAGGCAGAGAGAGGAAGACCGGACCTGTTAGGGGCTTTCCTGTGTACTTCCGCATTCTCAATCTAAACCCCCACCTCATCCCTTTTCTCCTTCCTGATTTCTAGCAGTTGATGCGGTTGTATACTCAAATCTGAAGGTGTAGAACTAGGATCTACAGATATGAGAGAACAGGTCTTATTTCTGAGTGCTTTTGTGTTGCTTCATGCAGTTTAGTTTATTTTAAAAAGAGGGGATGTTTCACAGTGGGCCATCAAGAGTCAGAGAAAAACACCATGACTGCTTAATGCAATGCGATTTAGAGGCTGTTTGCTGTTTATCTAGAAGTGTTCATACTAGTTTCAGAAAGAACGGCTGTGTGAAAGTCATCCTCACTGGAGAGAGAGCCCACAGTCAGGAGGAAACCAGTCTTGGGCATCTTGACAAAGTCCTTATTTCTTAACGTGCTTTTGGAAGGAAATGCTTTTGCCATCTTTCGTTATTAACCTGCCTTGTTACTGTTTTCATTCCGTTGTGCTGGTACTTTTGGACAGTTCAAGATAAATTTCCCATTGGGTATTTACCATCCTACAGATTATTCTGAACTTGAGTATATTTTCTTCCGTTGACTTCCAAGATTAATGAGAATTTTTCAGGAACTCTTCTCAACTCCTCAGTTTAGCTCTTAGTTCTGCTAAAGTTTTTGGTCAGGCTGCATTTTTCCCCTGATGAGTGACCAGCTATTGAGTCCTTGAGGCACAGATAGTGTGGATTGAGTAATGTTAGTGGGGGTAGGGGAGGGATGACCCCCACTAACATTACTCAGTCCACACTATCTGTGCCTCAAGGACTCAATAGCTGGTCACTCATTAAGCAGACAATGAGGACTACTGAGAACTCAAGAACAATGGCAGTGGGTTTTTGATCCTACTGCACATACTGGCTTTGGGGGAGCCTAGGCAGTTTGGATGTTCACCTTACTAAACCTGGATGGAGGTGGGCGGTCCTTGGACTTCCCACAGGTCAGGGAACCCTGATTGCTCTTCAAGCTGATGAGGGAAAGGGACTTGATCGGGGGAGGGGGAGGGAAATGGGAGGCGGTGGCGAGGAGGAGGCAGAAATCCTTAATAAATAAATAAATTAAAAAAAATTTAAAGGGGGGAGTAAATTATCTCAATAATTTTGTATTGATGTAAATTGAAACAGTACTTTAAATATATTGAGTAAAGTATCATTAAACATTTTAAAAGCTTGCACCTCCTGATATTTCTGCTGAAAAGAGTTCCTGTGCTGTCTCTCCTTCAGATCCCAAAGCTTATTCATGTTTGGTGCTCCTAACAACATTCTAATATACATACAGAGCTTTTCCTTTTCTAACATTTAGCTTCATATCTGATAGTCTGTCTACAGGGAAAGCCTAATGCTAATTGACTTCTGAGCTATGAGAGCAAGCCAGTGTAGCACTTTTCCTTTTATCATGGCCTTTTCTTTGCACTCAGTGCAAGACCATGGAACAAACAGTCCTCACCCAAACACACATCAAAGAGGAGTTGCTTTTTGACTCTGGGAATTTCTCTGTAGTGCAAGAACCGCTTCTTGTGATTTTTTTTTTTCTTAAGCAGAATGAAAGTATATACAAGGATTTAAGGAACTTCACACCATGGAAGATTGAGTCTGCATTCTTAAAATAAGTTCCTTGTGCTTACAGTTAAATGTCACTTTAAAGTGAATGAGAATGGAGGTCGTCTTTCCAGCTTCTGGGGATTTTTAAATCCTTTAAAACAGGTTTTAATGAAGCTAAAGGTTTTCAGGAGGATGTCTCATTTCTCAGAGCTGCCTTTTGGGCTGATGGAAAAGGATAGGACCTAACAGGCGAGACACAGGGAAGCCAGAGCAAGGTGAAGTGTACCCAGATGCAGAGGGCTCAGTCCTCTCAGCGTCCAGGAGTTTCTTTCATGTATTTTATATGCTTGGGTTCCATGGAAATTTTCCTTTGGAGAAGAGTACACTGCTTAAAAATACATTATACACCATAGCCCTGAGGTAACTTGGCTTAACCATATCAAATAGTACAATGCAAACATTTCCTAATCAACTTACATGTCATAATCTTACTTTTTATAGCCCCTAACTTAAAACTTTCATCTTGGATGCTGCAGTGTCATTCTTGGAGAGGCCATGCAAGCTTAGCACATGACAGACCCTAGGTTCAATACTCAGCAACAAAATAAGATGAATAAGGCAGTCTTGTTACAAAATGGAAAACTTTTTTTTCTCATTTCCTTTAACTTTCTATTAACTTAAGCATCCAATAAGATACACATTGGTAGTCAGCCATTTGACTTTCCTCAAATATAAATATTAAGCTATATATGCTAAAGTATTTTTTTCTCAAAAATTACTTAGTATAGTGAGAACTACTTTAGGCATTTCTGTTATCACTCCTAAGAATACAATTTTTTTTGTTCTTTTTTTATTACTTTATAAATAATACCAATCAAAATTTCCATTTCCTCCTCTCCTCCCACTTCCCTAAGAATATAATTTTAAAAGCCATTTATATTTTGGGTATGTTCTTCATGTATTTTTTACACTCTCCGTACAACCCCACTTCTTCCCTGCTTCTCCAGTGTAGAGACACACCGGTCTCATTTGAGTCTAGTACTGAGGTCAGCACTGCAGACTAACAAGGCAGGACCAAGTCAGAGGGCCATAGGGAAGTGTGAGAAAGATGATATTTGAGGGGAGACAGTACCAAAATCTGAAATTCTAGTTCCTGAGCAAAGTAATTGTTCTGTGCAGTTTGGAAATGTGAGTGGATCTAGAAAACGGAATGTATACACATTCTTTAGACAGTCATGCTGACTAACCTTTGGACAGTAGGAGGAGTCTGTGTCTGTGGTGTGACTTAGTCCTAGGAACTGCATAACTTCACAGGGTGCTCCAGGGAATGCACTGTAGGGTGGAGTCTGAGAGCACTGCAAAGGAGCAAGGTGGAGAGGTGCACACAGCAGGCCTCAGCAAGTGACTCCTGGGGGCTGCAGTAGACCAGGAAAAGTAGGTATTATGGGTGCTTACTGATGCTTCTGTTACAAATTGAAATTTTCATGTGATGTGTTGTTACAGTTGTGAACTTCTGAGTGAGAGTAAGAAGACCCAGCTAAGCTTGAGAATATTGCTATTGGTTGTAGGCAGAATTGGGGACCTGGCCTCCACTGCTTGAGTAGTTCAAGTTACATGCCTGGCTGTGGAGAGAGAGAAATTGTAAGACAGATTAACTGGAACTCTAGTGTTAAGAGGACTAGCAGTATGGACTGTGAACCCATTCTGAACTTTGATCCTGGTGTCTTAATGGAAGAAATCTTGAAATGAATAGCTGCTGTAGATATTACGAAAATGCTGTGACTGTGCTTGTTCACTAAGGTTCAGTTTTAACACCGGTTTTTGCTAATAAAACTTGTGTTTTTAATTGTAGGTTTTTTTGGACAAGGTTGCACAGCATTTTTTGTGGAGGCTTTTATATTAGGATTAGGAAAATAATCTTTATAAACGTAACTATTGGCCTGTGATACCAATAGAACTGGCACTATGTAAGAATAGCAGTATCCAAAGCTCAAGATGGCGGGGTGGTTCAGTGGGTAAGGCACTTGCCACACAAACATGACCACTTGAGTCTGTTTCTGGAACCCACATAAAGAAAGAAAGAACGTACTCCACAAAGTTGTCTCCTGACATCCACATGTATGTCGTAGTGTAAATGCTGTCCCTCCATCATGAACATACATAATTATTTAATTAAAAGCAGCATCTGGGAGCTCAGTTTGCTAGTCAGGAGTCTGCTTGCAAGACTTAGGAACTATATGTTTGCATTGGTGGGTTACTTTTCCCTGCCCAAATATTTTTATTCATAAAGCTAACCTAATACATCTCCTACTATTTATCTCAGCTCTTGTCACCAGTGACTTTTGTGGTTTCAATACTGTGTGGTACCTAGTGCTGGAGAGATGGCTCAGCAGCTAAAAGCACTTGCTGCTTGCTCTTACAGAGGATTGACTTTAGTTCCCACACCAATATTGGGAGGCTCATAGCGCCTGTAACCCCAGCTTCAAAGATCTAACACCCTATTGTATCCTCCAAGAACAACTACACACATGTGTGCAAGCACAATATGCACATGTGCATACAAATAAATAAAAACGAATCTTTATAAGATACAGTTACTAAACAGGGTGGGGAACAGGTAGAGGGAAGGGACAGAAGACAGACCAAAGTAAATGATAAATGACCTGGGTGAACTAACCCAGTCCAGAAATGTACTAAGAAAATGTTGAAGCGGGTAGGATAGGATGGAAAGCCCATTTGATTGACTGCCTCCCATCTAAGTCTAAGAGCCATCACCCAATCCAAGATCCTGAAATTAGTACCTAGTAGGAAAGGATCGAGCACCACCAGAGGTAGACTTCCAAAAGGAAAAACATTCTATATATTTCAAAAATTGAACTAGGTTGTTTTGTCAGATTTATTCTATTTGAGATTACTGATACTTATATGAACATTTTACTTTTTAAAAAAGTTCAGTAGTGTTATGCCTTAATAAAGTATAGAAGAGGTACTCTGAGGTCCAAGTTTATTATCTTCCCTGTTTTTTTTTTTAACAGATTTTTTTTTTTTTCGCGAAGGAAGAAACTGCTGACTGAAACATCCTGGAAGTCCATTCATATTTTTTTTTTCACTTCAGAACAAGAGCCACCATGCTGGATATGATATTTAGAGAATTAAGAGCAGTTTTTAGGGAAGATTCAACCTACACCAAGCAAGAGTGCAAATACTAAGTTCAATAGAGCAAATATCTTTATAATTGGAGGGAAGAATTTTTCTTCTGCCATCAATAAAACCATTGTGTTACTAAATATGTTGTACTGTTTTACTTGACTGTTACTTTTCTTGGTGATCTGGCATTAGCCCCATACTTAATGCCTTGTAAGGAATATCTTATGGAAGCCTTTCCCCATAATTACATAATACACTGACTGTGTAGCTTACCATATTTCATATTAAAAGAACCTAAAGCCAAATAGAAATTATTAGTATGGTAACAGCTGTCAAATATAACAGAAGAATTGAAAAGTTAATATTTAATTTATAGCATTTGATTGCAAATAAAGAAAAGGCATCTCAAAACCTTAGAGCCCAGAAGGAATCGGCTGACCCACTCCATGGCTGTACCAGCAATGTTTCATGGCTGCCTATTTTAGTGATTTATCTTTTGGAGATGTTGTGAAAGACTTTTATATCTCTCATTTCTGAATTTCCAAGGATCAGCTTCATTCTAGGACAGACTTGCCACATGTGACCATGGATGGTGTCTACCAGTTCCCTGAGCTATTAAATCTAGGGGTAGGTGAGGGCTGCTTCTAGAAGTGTGTTGGGAAAATGAAGCTTACACATGTAGTGATGAGGCGAGCAGGCCTGCTTTTCGTCCTGCCCAGCTCCCACACGGCTAGCTTAGCCCCGGAAATAATAACACGGAAACTATATTCTTTTAAACACTGCCTGGCCCATTAGTTCTAGCCTCTTATCAGCTAATTCTCACATCTTGATTAACCCATTTCTATTAATGTGCGTAGCACCACGAGGTGGTGGCTTACTGGGAAAATTCTAGCCTACGTCCATCTTGGGGCAGAGCTTCATCGTGTCTGCCTCACTTCCCTTCTTCCCATCATTCTGTTCTATCTACTCCACCCACCTATGTTCTGACCTATCAGGCCAAGCAGTTTTTTTTATTAATCAACCAATGAAACAACAGATAGATAGATAGAAGACACACCTACATCATACACATTTACCTGTATTGGGCAGTTTGTCTTCTGTAACTCAGCCTGGTCTGAGTACCTTAGTTTTAGAAGGCATCAGTAGGTTGGATTGGAGGCAGAACTTATGTATCTGGAAGGCAGGTTCCTGAAAAGAGGAGGAGTATTGCAGTGGAGCTAGTGACTAATTACCTGAGTGAGCTATGAACTCTTCTTCAGTTGGCAGTTTTCTTATCATGTCAGCTGGAAAATGGAAGTGATCAGCTAAGTTGAGGGGGTGGGAAAGAAGCAGAGGCAGGAAGGATGGAGAGAGGAAGAGAAAAAGAAAGGGAAGGAGGGAAATTAAGGTGAAAGACAGCATTCTTTTAAAGCCTACCAACTCTTATTTTGTTTCAACCCACAGTTGGTAGCAGATGTGACTGGCAGTACTTTTTGGCTTTTGTTACTGGGTATTATAGTTGGGTAGGTCTGAGTTCTGATTGCTTTTAAAGACCTCCAATGACAAATAATACATGTCATTGGTCACATAGTCGTTTTGAGGAGTTTAAAAACTAAATAAGGGAAGAGATAGGAAAGCTTGAGGAAACTGGAGTTTGAGGGTATTCAGAGCAGGATTTTTTATTCATTGTTCATTTATAAAATTGATTTTTCTTTTTGTATTGTTTTTATTGCACTATACATTTTTCTCCACTCCCCATCCTTCCTCCCCCTTTCCCTTCTACCCTCTTCTGTGAACCTCATACTCCCAGGAATTCTTGTTTTTTTCTCCTTCCTATTTAAATCCATGAATGTCTCTCTTAGGGTCCTCCTTGTTGCCTAGGTTTTCTTGGGTTGTGGATTTTAGGCTAGTTTTTCTTTGCTTTATGTCTAAAAGCCACTTATGAGTAGAGTTTATATTATGATTGTCTTTCTGAGTCTGGGTTACCTTGCTCAATATGGCTTTTAGCTTTTGTAAAACAAAGGACACAGTCAAAAAGACAAAATGGCCACCTAACAGAATGGGAAAAGATCTTCACCATCCCCACATCAGACAGAAGACTTATCTCCAAAATATACAAAGAACTCAAGAAACTTGACATCAAAAAAACAAATAACCCAGTAAAATAATGGGGTTATTATTTTATAAATAATTTTACAAACCTAAACAGAGAACTCTTAACAGATAAATCTCAAATGGCTGAAAGACACCTAAGGAAATATGTTCAACATTCTCTCCCTTTTTTTGGTTTTTCGAGACGGTTTCTTTGTGGTTTTGGAGCCTATCCTTGAACTAGCTCTTGTAGACCAGGCTGATCTCGAACTCACAGAGATCTGCCTGCCTCTGCCTCCTGTCAACATTCTTAACTATCAGAGAAATGCAAATTAGAACAATTCTGACATTCTGTCTTATGCCTGTCAGAATGGCCAAGATCAAAAACACTGATGACAGCTTATGCTGGAGAGGATGTGGGGTTAGGGGGTCACTCATACATTTCTGGTGGTAGTGCAAATGTATACAGCTGCTTTGGTAATCAGTATGGTAATTTCTCAGAAAATTAGAAAATAATCTACCTCAAGACCCAACAATACCACTTTTAAGTATATACCCAAAGGAAGTTCATTCATACCACAAGGACATGTGCTCAACTATGTTCATAGCAGCTTTATTTGTAATAGCCAGAACCTGGAAACAACTAAGTGCCCCTCAACTGAGCAATGGATAAAGAAAATATGGTACATTTATACAGTGGTACATTTACGTAATGAGTATATTTACTCAGCAGTAAAAAATAATGACATCTGGAAATTTGCAGGCAAATGGACTCAGCAGTAAAAAATAATGACATCTGGAAATTTGCAGGCAAATGGATGAATCTAGAGCAGGATTCTTAAACTTGATCTGTTTTGCCCCCTTTTTCCTGAGTATATTATACAGGTATATAAGTCAAATATTCACTGATAATATTTTATAATAGTCCTTTATTATATATATATTATTTTACCATTTATTAAAGATAAAAGCAAACTTACTGAGATGAATAGTTATTTAAATCTAACATCTTAGCTGATTGTGATTTTGCAGGATATAGAGCATCTTTGGGGTTTTCCAAGGTTGACTGATATTTTGGTTTTCTAATTGTCAATGCAGAGACTACCACTTTGAATAAATACATAGTACAGAATGACAGTCTGTTTAGGGCCATTTCATAAATAGTAGAAATATTGCCATGATGATCCCAAACCAAAGGTTTTAATGATTTAAAAAATAATCAGGCTAAAAATCAAAGTATTATAAACCAATATAATGCAAAGATATACTATATTGTTAAAGCATCACCTGTCTCTCTGAACAGAAAACTTTGTTTAAAGATAAAACAATAAAAAGCATTACAATTCATTGACATTCATTAAATTCTGGAATTTATGCCAAGGTTTCAGGTGGTATCAGTTGAAAAGAAGGCATGGGCACTACAGAGCACGAGGAGTGTGTGTTAAGAACTAAGGCTTCAGCAAAATCACATGGGTAAATGCTACCAAGCACATCTCAGATTCAATTCATTGAGAGTATTTGATTTTGAATTAATGGTGGCCAGTGAACATTTAGAAGCATACCATTACCAGATATTTTATAACCCCCTGAAATTACCTGGAGCGAGTGAGAAGGAAACACGGGACACAAACAAACCCACTTAGGAGTTTATTAGAGAGGGTACGTACAGGCCTGGGGACTGGTGTGCAGAGAGGGGGGGCAAGTCCAGCTTTTATTTATTTATTTTTTTTGCTGCCTAGCACATGTGCACAGGGGCTTGGCGTTAATACACTGATGACACAGATGGGTGACTTAGGCCTGTGCTCAAGGGTTTTAGCTGAGTCATACGTGGATGTACGCAAGGATTTTAGCTGAGTCATACATGGATGTAACCACGCATGTGCGCATGTGGGTCACGTGAGGCCCTTTGTGCCCGAGGGCACATCCACACATACCTGTCTTTAGAACCTGGAAGTGCAGCCTTATCTGCGGCTGAATAATTACACCCCCCATTCAGTATCACCACGCTATATGAGATTGTGACCCACAGTTGGAAATCTGTGGTTTAGAACACTGCGTATTTGCACTTAGTTGGGAACAGCAGCAATAATACGTTGCTCATTTGTCATAGATTCTCCATAAAAGGCAATCATGTTAACTAGTAATTACTATTGTTCATTGATTCATAAGTATTTCCAACATTTAACATTTAAGTTGACCCAGAGACACAAAGAAAAGTTGAAATTGGCGTAAGAAATCAGCCTAACTTGTACTGACTGGTGGGTCTGCTTGTGGGTACTAAAGGGTGGGTGTCCATTTCTGACACAACCAGACATGTTTGACTGAATGGATCTGTGTGGTGGTGTGAATAATAATAGTCACTGGTATTTGCCAAGGTTTTTTTATGTATAGAACTATGTGAAGGATTGTTCATTCAAAATTTTTTCTAATCCTTACATAGCTCTGGGAGGCACGAATTATTGTTTCCATTCCATAGTAAAGCAGGAGATGGACTCCAGAAAGGTTAAGTCAACTTACCAAGTCCACAGAGTAGAAGTATCAGAGCAAGGGCCCATCTAGAAGCTTTTATGTGGCCTTATATCCCCTAAAAATTAAAAGTAAAAAAAAAATAATTTTTATTTTGGTTTGCTTATGATATATTCTGCCATGTTGACAGGTATGGTGGGTCTTCTTGGTTGTCAATTTGACGACATCTGAGCTTAATTAAATTCAAAATCGAGTGCACACCAGTGAGGTGTTTTTTTTTCTTAATTTGAAATAGCACAGTTCATATCTTGAGATGAGAAGGCACTTGCCTACATCTTCAGGATTCCAGCTTGTGCTCAGTCTTGTTGACTGAGCAACTTCTATATTTTTATCCTTTCTATTCATAGCCAGCCATTGTTGGAACATAGCCTTTAAATTATTATAATAAAACATATATATAATAAATTATAATACATAGAGAGAATTAATGTGTACATTCTGCTACTCTAGAGAACCCTGCCTAATACAGTAAGTAGCACCTTAGATTTATTTTTGATCTGCCTTGCATGCATGTTTGATGCTTTCCTCCTGGCTCCGTGGCAGATGGGGTTTTCTCCTTAGAACCTCTTTCATCTGCTCTCTTTCATTTCTCCTTGTTTCAAACCTCTGTTCCCTTTGACTTTCCACGTGTATATTCTTAGCTTAAGTTGTTTTTTTTCCCAAAGGCAAAGTATTTTATTACAGCTTATCTTTTATATAAATTCACTATGCTGTAGAGGCTCCACCTCTTCTCTAGTTTCAGATAGTTCATGATCAAGTTCCCTTGTTAGTTTGTTTTATGTAGTTTTTGTGGACTATCCTTTTCATGTTCTTTTTACTTATTAGAAACTTCATTTCTTTTACGTAATTTTATTGACCTCCATTTTCCAAAACTGTATAATTTAAGTATTAATTTATCATCATATGTTATCTGCTTTTTAAAAAGCAATGCTTTCAGTCTTAGGATATGTTTCTCCTCCAAGCGTGAGTATTATTTCCCTGAAGAAAATGTTCAAGGTATGAGGAAGCAGTCAAGTTGACTCTCCACACTGTTCACACTGTTGTCATTTCCCCCATTAGAACCTAGCCGGAAGCATAGTTAGGATTGTGGAGAAACCACCACGGGCTAATAGGAAAGATGAAGGGATAGTAGGTGCAACATGAAGCCTAATGTATTCTCTTCCTAAGCAACGTGCCAAATGTCTGTTGTTTGGGCCCCAGAACTAACTCTGCTTTTCCTGTCCTTCCTCCCTGCTTTAAAGCTTTGACTTCTGGTTGCGTACTGTTTGGGAGGATTTTTATTATAATTGATCTTTCTGACTTAGGTCGCAGTGACAATACCCTGAGGCTCACTGAGTCTACTGTTCTTATAGAATTTCTTTACTTCTCTTATGAGCCTGCTTTAACCAACATACCATGGCTAACTCCATGTCTCCTTCACCTGACTACAAGAAATAAGAACAGAAGGAAGGAAATAAAACCATGGCTGATATAGTCAAGCAGCCAGCTTTCCTGCCCTAGCCTTGATTGGCACACACTGGATCGTGAGACCTTATCCTATGTGAGCAAGGTCAGGCTTTGGTACGTGGCTTGGGAGGCCTCTCTGTCGTGTCATTTGTCCCCTCTGGGGTGCGTTTATACTACTGTTATGGTGTAAAGGTCATGTTCAGGCTCTTCTTCTTTGCCAGTTAGAGAATCAAAAGGAAGGAAAAACCTTGAGCTCAATAGGTTGTAGTAATATGAGCGGCGAGGTTGCATCTCCAGCACCCTGGCCGCCTGGCTAGCTTATGCCCCGAAATAATTACACAGACACTGTATTCTTTTAATCACTGCTTGGCTCTTTAGCTCTAGCCCTTTT
>NW_004949104.1:6647840-6691829 GCF_000317375.1 Microtus ochrogaster
GATGAAGGGATAGTAGGTGCAACATGAAGCCTAATGTATTCTCTTCCTAAGCAACGTGCCAAATGTCTGTTGTTTGGGCCCCAGAACTAACTCTGTTCAGGCTCTTCTTCTTTGCCAGTTAGAGAATCAAAAGGAAGGAAAAACCTTGAGCTCAATAGGTAGCAGTAAAGAAATCACAAATATAGCAGACAGGAACAGACAGAATTAGTAATTGAAGAGAGACTTGTATTGAGGGGTGAGGAAACACACAAAGAGCAGATACAAAAAACCCTTTCACAGAACTGATGGGGAGTGCCTTGGGAAGCTGGAAAATCCACTCTTCTTGAGAGCTGGAGTATCTTAAGGTCCCTTAAGAGTTTTTCTCTGTGAATTTAGGGTTGTTCAGAAAGACAGGATGGTTCAAGACTGTTGACTGAGCATGTCCTGATCTGCCCTACAACTTATTGAGCCAGTGAACTGGCAGGAGTCCTACAGACAGGAGAAAAAGACCACAAGGTTTTTGTTTTAAGCTGTGAGGGTTTTTGTTTTAAGCTGTGAGGCTTTCATCGTAGGTGGGGAGGAAGCCAACTGTCTTAGAATCTCGCCATCTTTATAACCTAGCAATGGCCCTTCTCCCTGTTTGTGGGTCTATCACGGAATCTAACTTTTAGTCCCTTAACTATAAATTTATCTTTAGTTTCTTTACTTTTTTTCAAAGTAAAATCTCAGTGGAATATTTATTCTTTAATCCCCCATTCCAGTAAGATCTTGAGGTAAATAAAACCCTAAAGAGGAAAGTATTTATTAGCATGTTTATAAAAGGAAGAAGACAAGGTCATAGGTGTCAAATACAGTTTTGTATAAACAGGAAAGACATGGGGCTAACTCAGATTCATTTTCAAAGATAGAAGGAAAACATTGGATTTTTGTGTCATTTTTGAAGGTGAAAATCAGTTAAGGGAAGTACTAACTTAGAGGCCCATTCCCCACACCCCAGGGGGAACCTCGTTTGACAGATGGGGCGGGGCACAGCAGAGAGGGTCCGAGAGTGTGCATAGGTGGGTGGTTTCAGAGCCCCACAGTTCAACATGATGAGAAATGCGGGTACTTCCTCTTAAACCGGGTTCAACATCACTCCTCCTTCCTCACCCTTTGCCTGGCTTGCTGACCGGTGTGAAGAGAGAATCTGGAACCTACAAGAAAGTATGGTCACTACCAACTGCTTCAGTCAAGGTGAGTTGTAAAAGGGGTTCTTGGATGGTCTCTTTAAATTTATATGTAAACGTTTCCCATCTGAAGAATTAGAAGGTTGGCAGAGATGCACTTGGCAGACACTGTTTTTCCTTCCTGGTGGGATACGTCAGTAATGCAGTGCCTACCACAGAAGACGCAGGGTCCTGCTGAGCTACCGAAACCTTAGTTTAACCTTGGGGGTTAATCAGAGAATACGGTTTAGGTGTTTCTTGTGAATGTTTGGGCTCTCGTTCCTAATTGGGTGAAACATGATGAACGAAGTGGGTTCCAGGAATTCAGTTCTCAAAAGGGAAATGGAAAATTAAACTAAAGAATAACAGATAAAGAAATCGACCCTCAAAGAAACGGCTGAAAACAAAGAGAGGGGTCATGCTAGTCTACTTTCCAAGGAGTTCTACTCCGTGCCAGATTATGGAAATTTAGTGGCTCAGCGTTTGAGGTGGAGGCAACCCTCCTCCCTTCCTCACAGCAGATGGTCTCTGACACAGCATGGCCTTTTGGCCTCACATGAGGGGATTCCTTCCTGGTTATCTTGGTACAGTTTTCATCTGTCCTCTTCAAGTAACAGCATATTTTATTCATTACAAGGTACAATAGTCAGTTATCACAGAGTTGTTAGAATGAATATATTAAATAAAATATATAATGCATATATTAAAATATGTAATGCATGTATGAAAAGGAGATTTACTAGACTGGCTTATAGGGTGTGATCCTGGTAGTCCAGCAGTGGCATCTTACACTGGAGACGCAGAGATTCCAGCAGTTGTTCTGTCCACAGGCCCCGATGGATCATCAGTCCCAATCTGGCACTGATAGCCTGGGAGGGTTCCTGGAGAGCCGTTGGCCATTAATCTACGCCGAACTCCCAAGGAAGTTGGTTATAATCTCAGTGAAGAAATGTCGCAACAGGATAGATGGGCCTGCCAGTAAGAGAGAGAGAAGTAGGCAAAAAGCAAAGTTTCCTCCCTCCCTACCCTTTTTTCTGGACAGTCCTGGAAAGTGAAGTCCAGATTTAAGGTGAGTCTTCTTGTTCAGATAACCTGTTCAGGAAAATTCCTCACAGGCATGCTCCCCAGCTTGGGTTTTAGTTGATTCCAGATACAGTCAAGTTGACAACCAAGATTAGCCATCACAACACAGGCCAACATTGTAGCATGAATCTTCTATTTCCTAAAGAGTGCTGAACCCTGTTGCCAGACAGTTTCAGTGACAGCATTCTTAGTTCACGCTGAGAGGGACGGATGTGAGAGAGTACGTAGATTCACTTCAGAGACTATTGGGCCAACCTTAAGACATTTATAAAAGACTGTAAGAGGCCAGCTGCCAGGCTTTAGAAATTTGATTCTTAAATAACAACCTTAGACATTCTGTAATAAGTAAAAGTACCCTCAAGGGTCTGGAGAAATTGCTTTTGTTAATCTTTGAGAGAACTCCTCGCATCCATGTGCGAAGGCTCGCAACTTCCTGTAATTCCAGTTTCAGGGGACCTGATGCTGTCTCCTGGCCTCTGCAGGCACCTGCCTGTGTGACATACACCCACATAACACACACACATACATGCACACAACAATAAAAATAAGCCTTTAAAAATAATACCCTTGTGAAAGTAGGAAGAACCTCCGTTTTTGCTTATTTTTTAATTCCTTGAGAATTTCATGCATTTGTAGGAGGTATTTTCACCATAACTACTCCATCTTCCCCTCAACTCCTCCCGGACATGCTCCCACCATCTCTCCCAATTTAGATATGGCGTGTGGGGGGGGATTGGGGGGAGGGCTTTGGTCCTGTCTCCAAGTGATGTGTCAGATGTGTCAGACTTTGTTGACTCCCCATGGGAAGCCTTACCTTTTCTGAGTACTGGATGGGGCTGGTGTAGGGGAAGGGTGGGGCAGGAGGAGGGGAAGGTCTGGGAATGGGGGCTGGGGTAGGGAAGGGTGGGGCAGGAGGAGGGGAAGGTCTGGATGGGGCTAGGTTGTAGAATGAGAAGACGGCATTTAAAAAAATCTACTAAAGTTGAATTAGTGCTGCTAGGATTTCCGTGGCTGTAGGGCCATCTATTGGAGCATGGGTAACTGCTTTGTATAGAATTGTTTGTAAATAACTTTTTTTTTTGTCGGGGCCACCCTCGTCCCGCAAGGATGAGGCGACCACCGGAGCTCTTCTCACTCCAGGACCTTTATTCACTCTCTCTCTCTTCCTCTCTTCTCTCCGTTGTCCTTTCTCCTTTTCCCTTCTTCTTCTTCTTCCTTTCTCTCTCTCCTCCTTTTCCTCTCTTCCCCTCTCTCTTTGACCTCTCTCTCCGGGCAAACCTCTCCCAGCCCTTAAGTAGGCACGGGCTGCCAATCCCGGATTGCCAGATGGGCACTGCCCATAGTCCCACGCATATGCAAGCAGCTGATGCTCATTGCGTGATCAGGTATAGGTCAGACTTTAGCCATAGGAGTTGATTATACATCTCCATCAGGTGTGACATCACGCAGCTCGCTACAGTTCCCCCTTTTGTTTTGTCTAGCCAAACTTGGGGAGACTGTCCTGCTTCAATGGCCGTGAAGGCCTGAATGATCATAACTGCATTGCAATGCTGTGAAACCCTTATGTGACAAATGCACCACAGGCATACCAGGGAGGCAAACACCATCAAGCCTGTTAGGGCTTTTATTCCCGCCCACTCCTTCAGATGATCCATGGAGTGATCCAGGAGGATAGTTCTTCTGCCAGGCTGGTATCCATGCGTGTGGAGTTCACAGTCACCATCGTCACTCTCAGCTTTTCCAGTTGTTGTTCGAATTCACCAGACCAATTACCTAAAAGATAGCTAGACAAATCTTTAAATTTTTCATATCACACACAGCCCCAGATACTTCCATTCACAGCCAAGCTCAGCCAATTGCCAGAGGACATCTATCTGAGTTGTCATTAGGAGTGGCTTTGCCATAACCTCAGACGCAGTCAGAAACCACTGTTCCTTCAGCAGTCCCCTAAATAACATACCCCAGCTGCCATACCCCCGTGGCTCATTTATTCCTGTCAGCTGAGTGCATGGAAGACACCTTCTCCCTCATGCACCTCTTTGGCTTCCCTAGCAGCTCAGCTGATCCTGCTTCTGCTCGGAAGAGGCCCCGCTTAAACCGTGTTTTAGGGAATTTGGGCGTTATCAATCCGTCTGGCTACTTCCTGCTGAGCGGGGATGTTGCATTCTTACCGGTTTTTACTACAATCTACTGCCATTTTCTAGCTGCGCTAGGACTCGGTTTGCAGAGACAGCGAACAAGCGGAGACTTCACTTCCCCACCGTGCTGTAAGGTGGAGGTGTGGCGGGGCTGAGAGGCCAGCCCCGACCCTGGTCCGGCTGGTTGCCCTGTACTGGGACAGAGGTTCACAAACTCCGGAGGTCTCGGTAACTCAAACCACACAAATATACCTCCCTTCCTTAGCATACCTTGTTCAGCAGCAAAATTCAGATCTCTACCAAGCCTGTCCCAGGATGACACATTAAGATTGCCAGAGACAGCAAACCAAAGCAATTGTGTCACATTCAGTCAAAAACCTCTCCAAAGCGCTCCGTAACAGCTTGTTAAGAGCCAGAAAAATTAGGTGTGATGTTGAAGCACCCATTCTAAAATCCCATTCTTAAACTGTCCACTTTGGTCGCGGCCCTATTACCCCCACTCTCCCTTCTACCGGCGAGAGCGGAAAACCTGCTTTTTTTGTCGCGGATCCCCAATTATTACCTTGAGGATTATTTGGTGCACCCCCTGACTGCAGCAAGTTCTGGGCTCCACTGAGAGAGGTTTGGAGGTTCCCCATATGCTTGTCCCTGTACGGGCCACCAACTGTCGCGACCACCCTCGTCCCACAAGGAATGACGCTACCACCGGAGCTCTTCTCACTGCAGTTTTATTCCAGGACTTTTTACACTTCTCTCTCTCTTCCTCTCTCCCCCTTCTTTTCTCTTTGACCTCTCTCCCCTCTTTTTTTCCTCTCTCCTCTTGACCTTTTTTCCTCTCTCTCTCCTTCTCTTTCTGCTTCCTCTTTTTCTTCTCCTCTCTCCTCTCTTTTTTTCTCTCTCTCCCCCAGGCAAACCTCTCCCAGCCCTTAAGTAGGCACGGGCTGCCAATCCCGGATTGCCAGGTGGGCACTGCCCATAGGCCCACGCATATGCAAGCAGCTGGTGGTCATTGCATGATCAGGTATAGGTCAGACTTTAGCCATAGGAGTTGATTATACATCTCCATCAGGTGTGACATCACGCAGCTCGCTACACATTTTTTTGTCAGCACAAAGGGCACACAAACATCCATTATTATCATGTGCTGTTAAATGCTTTGGGTTTTATGAGCAAGGAACACAATGTAGCGGACTGGAATGATTGTATTCTAACTTCAGGTGGCTCGTTCACTACTAAAGAAAAGCAGTTTGCCAGAGTCTAAGATTTTGCAGCACTCCTGCTTATGGTTAGAAGAGAGCCACGGGGCATGGACTCACCTCTCAGCCTGCAGTGGCTAACATGTATGAAATGCTGCACTCAAGGTGTCAGTCCCCAGACAAGGCTCTTAGAAGACAGAAACTAGATGAGCCGCAAATTGGTTCAAATTGATGCCTGGAGAAAAGTCCAAGGCTGCAGAGTACTAAAAGGGAAGCCCCTATTGCTGCCACTGGCATGAGAATGGAGGGAGGTGTTTAGGGAAGATGGGTTAAGAAGAACTGTAGGGCAGAATGGCATTAACAAGCTCTCCAGCCTAAAGGTAATGCTGGAAACTTTATGAAAGAGGATGTCTCTGTGATGCTGGTTTACTGAGCTCTCTGATGGAACACCAACAATACACTGCACAAAAGAACAATTGTATTTAATCCAAATTAAGACCTTGTCTTAGAAGATACTATTAAGGAGGTGAAAAGATAAGCAAGTGTCTTTGTTAGGTAATGCTTAACTTAAAAATTATTCACAGCCCAAAGATCATTTTTGAGACCTGAAGTCTTTCTATGGGGGAGTATTGAAAATATCTACATATCTGATAAAGGAATTACATGGAGAATATGTAAAGAATTCTTAAAATACCTGACAAACAATCCTATAAAACTATAAAAGTTAGAAAAAATGGCAAGGAAGCACATGAAATGATTCTTATTATCGTTAGTCTTTAAGAAAATATAGATTAACACCATGAGGTGGTAACTACTGCATATCCCTTAATATAATCATGTGTGAAAACATCTCATGGGAGGATGATGATGTGCAGAGGTTTGGGGCCTTCAATACTCTCAATGGGAATGTAAGATGAGGCTTACAAATGTGTCGCCCTTGTTCAGCTCATGTTTGGGCAGTCATGTCGGTGAGACTATGGATGTAGCTTCTGACATTAGGAGACATAGTCTCACAGCAAAGCCCCTGCTCCTCTGACTCTTATACTTTTTCTGTCCCTCTTCCACAATATTCCCTGAGTCTTAGGTAGGGGAGTGTTCTGTAGATGCATTCACTGGGACTGGGATCCAGACCCGGCATTTTGATTGGTTGTGGTTTTCTGTAGTTATCTTCATTGTATCAAAGTTTCATTGTTGGGGAGTAAAGACTACAATTATTTGTGAGTATAAGGGGGAGCACTTGGAGGGAGGAAGGGGAAACGAGAAATGTAATTTTAATCCCCCAAATAAACAAGACACTAATGAATTCTATTGTCTCTATATATCGAATACAAATATATATTGAATATGAATGCGTGTGTTTGTGTCTGCTCGTGTGTGCTCTTTGTGGTGATGCACACCTTTGATCCCAGCATTCAGGAGGCTGTAGCAGAGGTGGATAGAACTCTGTAAGTTTGAGGACAGTGTTTTCGACATATTTCTAGGACAAATATGGTCTACTAGTGAGACCCTAACAGGACAAAAAATTAAACCTATGCCACTGCTAATTCTAACCCCTACTTATTTTACTCAAGACAATGAAAGCATATTAATACTTGTATCCACACATTAGCATTCTTCAAATTTTAATTTGCAGTAGGTCCCAAATGGAAACAATGCAATGCTCACTTAACATGTAGAATTCATAAACTAATTGAAGCTATCCATACTACTCAACAGGGAGGAGTGAACCAATGATGTCCATACCACCTTAGACGATTCTCAAAATAACTACACTAAGGAAAAGAGGTCAAAACTCAGAGGTGTCAGGAAGCGTACCATATGATTACATTTACAGAAAACTATAGAAAACGCAAAATAATGCATAGTGACAAGTGGCTGCCATAGGGAAGAAAAAATAAGTAAGGCACATAAAGGAACTCTGAACTGTGGGCATGTTTGCTACCTTGTTTTCATGCCTCTGTATACATAGTCATGCAGAGATCATCAAATAATACCTTCTAAATATTTTCCAATGTGTGGTCTTTCTATCTGTCAGTTAAATCTCTATAAAGCTGCTTTTAAAAAAGCAATTGTGAATCTAATATGGGTTAGTTTCCTACCCTTTATGTAACTTGTTAAAAATTGTTGAACATTGTAGTTATTTGAAAAATTAGGGTATAATATTTCTATCTTCTGTGGGTTAAGGTGATAATACAGTGACAACAATAAGTATATTTGCTAAGCAATATTTTACATAAGAAATATTTATAGCCCTATTTTTTGAATCCTGTGGTTTTAAATTGCTACTTTTATATTTAAAATTGATTTGGGGAGAACATATAAACTGTTACAATCATTGTCATTTTCTTTGTATCCTTTAAAAATTCTGCAAGTCATTTCTTTTTCTTTCTGGTAACAAGCTCGGGGGATCTGAGGATACATGGGTAAAAATAGATCTCAGGATGGCTAGGTTAAGAATTTAGTCACTTCCTAAAGAGATTTCTTTCATGAATTATCTTAATTGATCCAGCATACACCAAAAATGTGCCATATGTTGCAAATAAGCTGCTTGTATGAAACCAAATATTTTAGCAGAAATTCACTTCTTGGGATCCTGGGACTTCATCCTTGGAGCCCACATGGACACAGTTCTTACTTGGGATATCAGAGTAACATCTACTACCGCAGTGGAGATTTTCTCGGTTCAAGTGTTAAAAATGTCACTTCTGGATTAGAGTCTGTGCTTACACTCTGGACACAAATAAACTGTTATCAAAGCACCACTATGGAGTGACAGTGGACAGGGATTCAAAACAGGGCAGGATTCTGGAAGCAAGAGCTGATGCACAGACCATGGAGAGGAGTTACTGGCTTTCTTCCCCTAGCTTGCTCAGCCCACCTTCTTATAGAACCCAGAGCCGACAACAGTCCAAGGATGGCACCACTCACCATGCGCTGGGCCCTCTCCCATTGATTACTAGTTAAGAAAGTGCCTTACATCTGAATCTCATGGAAGTATTTCCTCAACTGAGGCTCCTTCCTCTGATGATTCTGGCTTGTGTGAAGTTGACACACAAAAAAAGCCGGTACTCAGTTATCATCTCCTGATCCTGTCCTCACCAAGCCTGAATTAAATCCCAAATCCCAGATCTATTTCACTACACCTGTAAGTCCTTCCCAGTTCCCTGTCAATGCATCGTTTTCTTGGCATGTGATCTCTCTCAGTGAAATGAGCCTGTCAACCTAAGTTTATTCAAGGGCTGATAGATTTCTATTGGTCTTCGGTAGGTGAAATAGGAAGGTTTTACTCTAGCTCACAGTTTAGGGAAGAGTCCATCACCTAAAGTTGGGAGCAGAGAGAGCTGAATGCTGAGACTCAGCCAGCTTTCTCCTTTTTACTCAGTACAGGACTCCAGCCATGGGATGACTCTGCCCACATTCAAGGTGGGACTTCCCTCCTACATTACACTTTTCTGTAAACTCTCCAGAGATTTTTACAGTGTGATTCTGAGCCCAGTCAATCAAGGGGGCAATGACGATTAATAATTACCGCAAATGAACTATTTGAGGTATAAAGAAAATAATTTTTGCCATGATAGAAATGTGCATATGTGTATTTATATACTTTCTTCAAAGTCTGGGAACTGTGGTTTATTCAAATTCTGTACAATGTTGCAAGTTAGTGTGATGGTTTGAATAAAAATGACCCCTATAGATTCATAGGGAATGGCATCACTGGAGGTGTGTGATAACGTAAGTCACAAAACAATCCCACACCAGTTCAGAATTATGAATAAAAAAGGGCTTATTTATTTAAGGGGAAAACTTACAGATCGCTGTCCTAGACAACAGTCCTCTGTGCTAATAGGAACAGGGTCTAGCAGCTGGGAGCTGGAGCTGGAAGCAAGAGAGTGGGCACACCTATACCACTGCTTTTACAATATAAGAGACCACGCCTAAGTGGGCTGGTATCTTAAAGGCTATATTGGCTGAAGGAGCAGAATATGCTCCCACAGCAGGTGTGGCCTTGTTGGGGGAAGGCCACAGGGGTGTCACTAGGGATGGGCTTTGAGGTTCTAGAAGCTCAAACCAGACCCAGGGTCTCACTCTCTTCCTGCTGCCTGCCAATCCAGATGTAGAACTCTCAGCTCTTCTCCAGCACCATGTTGCACCCCACCTTGCTTCCCGCTATGATGACAAGGGACTGCATGCCAGCCTTATTTAATTGTTTTCCTTTATAAGAGCTGCTGTGGTCATGGTGTGTCTTCACAGCAATAGAAACCCTAACTAAGAAAGTTAGTAAAAAAGCCAGTCTTTGGCCAGGTGGTGATGGCACGTGCCTTTAATCCCAGCACTCAGGAAGTGGGAATCAAAGGTAGGTGAATCGCTGTGAGTTCAAGGCCAGTGTGGTCTATAAGAGCTAGTTGCAGGACAGACTCCAAAAACTACAGAGAAACCCTGTCTTGAAAAACAAACAAACAAACAAAAAAGTCAATCTTTGTCACAATAGTCAGCCAAAAAGAAGGTTGTTATTTGATTCAAGAGCCATCTAAACTTTATTTTTCCCCAAATCAAGTAAACACAGTAAACCTCCCTGCTGAACAGTTGATCACTCCCCAGCTCTGAGATAGACAGGACCACATGTTTGATGTCTTGGTGGAAGAGGTGTCACCTGGACTTCTTGGTTGATCTCCATTGCTCGACTGCTCCAGAACTGTCTTCAGCAGTTATTTCTTCTTGGATTATCTGCACTGCACACTGCACAGCCCCACTCAAGAAGAAAGTACCATTTGAAGACCGAGAGTACTGCCCTTTTTTTCAGACAGAAGGAGACAGATGACCATGAGTTCATGGAAGAGAAAGAAGTGGCAGAAACGACCAATGTAATATTCTAACAGACCATTTTGTTTGTCTGTTTGTTTTTTGAAGAGTGAAAAAGAAATTTGAGAATCTAGAAAATAATTCCTTCAAACTATTAGTCTCTGTGTGGCTTGTGTGGGGGGGGTTATTCTGTCTCAGCTGGGTAGGTATCCCTTTGTGGAGATGAATGTTGTAGCTTAGGCAGTGATTCCATGCCCTGAAGGAGCATCAGTGGCCTCCTGGGGGCTTCTGTAAATGCAACTGCCACCTCTGTGACAGATTCTCATCCTGGGAACACATTTTAATTAATCTGCAGGAAAGCTGCACAGCTCACAGTTGGCTGCCTTGTTCAAAATCATGGCCCCGAATGGCCTATTAACATCTCCTGGGGATAGGGGCGTGGGGAGATGGGGGACAGACCAGGGTCTCAATATCTAGCAGTGAGATGTGGGAGGACAAATAAAAATAATATTCTCCCCTTCAAAAATAAGCTTTGAGATTCCCTCCCCTCTCTCATCCTAGACCATTTATGTTAGAAACATATAATTATAAGTACTCTCTTTCCCTTTGTAATGTCTGAGCATTCTTTTGGAACTAGATAGGTCTTTTATGAGTCTGATGACTGGGGAATGTCCTTCTCAAGGACCTGGGCTCTCTCTTTGAAACATCAGTAAACATCAAGGAGACAGCCCCCAGTCTCACTTACTCTGGCCTTCTCTGTGGGGCTGGAGGGAGGGGACTCACCTCTATAGCAGCGCTCACCCCAAACTGTTAAATTACCTCCATCCTGACAAAGATGGTTTTTCTTCTGGTTGAACCAAGTAAACAGTTACCAGGTGTCACCCAGTACTGTCAAGTCCTCTGCCTTGAGGAGAGGTGATAATTTGGAGACCCGTATCATATAGGCAGCATTTGTTTGGCTTGTCGTTTCTTAAGTGAACGGCCTACCACGTATGTGTGCATCCTGACTTCATGTTTATTCGGTAATTAAATTGGTTCGTTTCTGTCTCTGCTATCTTTGTGAAGAGGTTTTCTGGGTGGAGAGAAAATTTTAATGTTTGCTATTGCCCTAGCAACTAGCAATATTTTTTTTATCACAGATTCCTCAAGAGAAGCAGCTACTTTAGTACAGAAACTGTAGCTCTGTAGAAGCTTTATTCCGTGACCACCAGGGCCAGAAATCAACCTGTGAGGGTTGCCATAGGCCTAATTGTCAGCTCCCTTAACCTGTGCCCAGCGTCTGCAATGCCCAAGTATGCGAGAGTACCGGCAGCTGGGGAATGAGTGACCAGTACTGGGCATGCGCAAATTGCACTTCCTTCCATCTCTTCTCCAGGGTAGGTTCTGAGGGTCCCTTTTCCTCAGTGTCTCAGTTCAGTCATCCTAGAAGATGCTCTTAACTATAGTGTCTGTCCGATGCAGACTGTGGGATTGCAAAAACTGGCCTCCCAAACGCTGCCGAGCCTTCAACCCCTCAAAATGGATCAGTCTTCTTTCTGAGATATTTCTGTCTGCTCTTCGGAACTAGCCTTTGCTCTCAATTGACACGATTTATAATCTCTCCTCAATAGGCATTAACGCTGGAAAGAGCCTGCTCACATTTTAAACTTCTCTTTCCAGAATTGCCCGACTCCCGCCCTATTACACAGGCATACTACTTAGCCCTGGATCCTGGGCCCTGGGGTATGGAGGCTGACCAAGTGGGACCATCCCCGGAATGTGATCTGAGGGATGCCATGCCCCTCATCTCAGTGCGCTGCCTCCCATCCTGTACCTGGGCAACATTTGTCGACTGTAGTAAGGGCTCCATTAGCCCAGGCTGGCTTTGACTACCTCTCCTCCTGTCTCTATCTTCCAAGTGCTGTCACGTGCTGCTATCTTTGTCTTCACTCCTTGTAAACCACCCCCATTACTTTAAAAGATGAAGAAAAGTTATTCATTCTGCTCATTGAAAGCCCCTAGTTCGGGCTTTTAGCATAACTAGAATTCAGACCAGAGCATAGGAAATTGCTTCTTTTCAGGGGTCCCGTGGCACTGGGGCTTCGGCTGCTTCCAGGAAGCCAGTATCAGCAGGAAGAGATCGCTCTCAAAGGAGAAAAGATGAACAGGGCTTTTAGAAAAAAACATTTTTCTCATCTTCATAATTTTGTCAGCCCGTATCACAAATGTATCACGAAATCTAACTGGCTTATTTTCTGTAGGTTGTCACATTGGTTGAATTAGGGACAAACAACTGGATGGATGAATATTTAGTAGCTCTTCTATGCCATTTGATAGGTGGCCATTTTCCTTCAGTTTCCAGTCTTAATGATGCATGCAAAAAAGAATCAAGAGAAAGGCATCCTCAGACCTTCATCTGCAATTCTGAAGCGAGAGGTTCCAATATACAGGTGCTGATAAATTTGTGGCAAATTCAGTTAGCAGCTAAACAACACCTGGGAAAAAAGCTTTATGTGGAATCTAGTTATTCCATTTGGTGTGACTGTTTTCCTGTTTTCATGAGTGGAACATTAATGTTAAGTAGGAATGTTGCTCTGTATGCTACACATTGCATGCTTTAGCAGTGTCTTGATATTTCTCAATTTAAAGCACACGTGGTTGGTCCATAATGTTCTAGATACTGAATTGCAGACCTATTTTGTAATTATTTGTCATTGTGGAGGGATATCATGTCATGTGTAAGACAAATTTCATTTGTGTATATGCCCATTTGCAAATTAACGGAAATGTTTCTCCTCTCACTTTGCAAAACATTAGGGACAATGTTATCTGCACACTTTCCTGTTGTGTGAAACATGGATAGATTCTCCAGCCAGTGTTCCAAGCTCATCATTCCTACTCCATAATTGCTGCACTCAAATATTGCAGAGAACAAGAAAGGCAGAACAAACATGCAGTACACATTACAGAATATTTTGGTGTTGTCTTTTTTCTTTTCAAATAAACCATTTGGACAGCATACATATGAAAATATTTGGTTTTATTATTCAATTCTATTTTAATTTTATTTCAAGCAGCCAAAATGCAATTTAAATATGATAAAAACTATTTAATTACAGTTTAAGATATATTCAGATAAAAATAAATTTTACTTCTATGCTTACTGTAAAACCAATGCTGTGGAAGGTCTGCTACATGAGCAAATTAGAGAACAGCTTCCTTGCTGTGCAACTAAATGTTTAACCTCTGGTTTGGCCATTATCATTGCTTTGTTAATAAAGATGAACTTGTTATTACCAAATCCACTTTACCATCCATTTATCCATCCATCTACCATCATTATATTCATTCCACCACCTACTACATAGTGATATGTTTATCACTATGATAGTCAACTTTACATGACTGTGACCAAATACTGAGATAACCGAATTAAGTGGAGAACAAGTTTATTTGGGCTCACGATTCCAGAGGTATCATCACACATGACACATTCAGTTTTCTCTGTTGCTTTTGGGCCAGTGGGAGAGATGTGACATCATCGTGGGACCCTGTGTCAGCCAACTGCTTATCACCTGGCAGCTGGAATGGGAGAAGGAAAGAGAGGAAGGGACTGCAGTCCCCATGTCCCCTGCAAGAGGACTCTTGCAATGACCAGACTTTCTCTCACAGGGCCCTACCTTTTCAAAGTTTTGCTGTCTCCTAGGAATGCCACAGTCTGTCAGCGAAACCTTTGGGGACACTCTAGAGGCAAGTCACAGCAACCACATGCCTCTGAGGCTCTGCTAGATTCTCATAGGATTAGTATTTGGAGGCTGTTCTTGTGGAACTGGAGAGAGAAGACATGCTACAACTCAGGAGGAGGTTTCTTTGAACTCAGAAGAAGCATTTAACAAGACAGAGGATCTTTAAAAAGAGTCACAACGACAGAAAATACAAAGCCTGGGCTTGGAAGCCAGAACACCTCGCTTCAGATTCCATGTCATTCTATGCGCTGTGTGACCCAAGGCAATGTGCTTAATCCATTCCACCTTGGTTCCCTTGTCTATAAATGAGAGGAAAATGTTACAGCATTGCTTTACAAGTTGATTCTAAGTCTTTCTAAATTAGTTCTAAAATAAATAATTCATAATACTCACATATGGTAAGTATTCAGCAAATCCCTGTCTACCCCCTTGCATTTGATTCCTTTCAGTTCTTTGGGTTTTCTTGGTTTATGTGCAATTCTCTGGTTCATTCAAATTTCTCAGTCATTTAAACATTCACTGAGCATATATAATATTATTTGATACACTGCTGGTAGGGGTTCAAAGATTCAAAGTCCCTGAAGAGTTTAACCACTTAGCAGAGGAGAGAGACCAACAGGAGGAATCAGTATGGGATAATCAGAGGGAAGAAAAGAGCACACTGCCTTTGCCCTGAAAGACAGAGCTGAGAATACAGAGTTCTGGTTGCCTTGGCAACTGATAATCCATAAACATGTCTTATGGAAAGGTTTTCACCAAATAGCTTAGAAACTCTTTAAAACTACTCATTGGGCAGGAGCGAGAAGAAGTGAGAAGTCCAAACTGTTGACTATAGAGGGGACAGAACTGCAACATCCAAGCCTCACGGCCCTACCATCCTCTGCTGTGGGCCCCTGTGTATGTTATTCACCTTCTCTGTCCATGTTTCTGCATCCAAAGATAATTGCACTGATCTCATATAAGGAAATTATGTAAGCCACTAAACTTATCATTTACCCATATTAAGCATTTGATATATAGTGGCGCAAAATGTTCACTTATTTCCACAACTTCAGCATTTTTTTTGTTTTTTTTGTTTTTTGTTTTTGTTTTTTTGTTTTTTTCGAGATAGGGTTTCTCTGTAGTTTTGGAGCCTGTCCTGGAACTAGCTCTTGTAGATCAGGCTGGTCTCGAACTCACAGAGATCTTCCTGCCTCCCAAGTGCTAGGACTAAAGGCATGCACCACCACCACCCAGCTTCACAACTTCAGCTTCTTAAGTTACCCATTCTCTCTCTAGTCTACACTGCCTGAAATTCGTGTCCTTTACAGTGGCAGAAGGAACCAGTATTACTGTCATCAAAATAACATGGTTGCTGAGAGCTGTGCTCACAGAGAGGACACTGGGCACACTCGGGAATGTCCAAGAGCAGATCTGATACTCTGGTGGACATGTCTCTTTGGAGAAGTCTGTGTATGCCCTTCACGTCTTACCATGAGCATTCTGACGTGGTAAACACAGCGGATCCTTGGAACTCTGTACAGGAAGAGCACTTACGAAATATTTTTTTCCATTTGTTTTACTTAAACCCTAGTCCTGGATTCTTGTTTTAAATTTTTACCTATTCTCTGGTAATTTCATTAATTTCATATATGATGAGTTTCTTATCCTCTTACCACCAGACACAAAGCATGGACCCAAATGATGGTTGGCTTAATCTGAGCAGAAGCCGTGAAACTGAATAACTTGCTTACTTTCAAAAACGAAACCGATTTTTTGATTTGTATCAAAATGAGAACTTCTCAGGTTTTGTTGGCTGCTGGGAAGAAGCTTTCTTTCATCCCCTGTGACCTAAGCAGGAACTCCGGCACCCACCCAGGTGTTCTGTGTTCCCGGAACAGCCTTTGGGGCTCAGGGATGAGATTTGCTTTAGGTTTGTGGAGACACAAAGCTCCCTTCACGTGGGGCAGTCAGCATGACTTTGAGCTCAGAGGCAGCAGGGATCCATGCCAGAACCCAGAAAGCTTAATGCTCAGCTTCCTCCTCTCACAACCAGGGGTAATTCACGGATGTACAGAGCTCTGCCACGCCTTTGGGCTGTATATCTGGGCTCCATTTCATCTTGGGAGCCAAGGGATTCCATCCCAAAAGTCAAACCAGTCGGAAGCTGCCCTGACTTCTGACAGGATGTCTTTCCCAGGGGCGGTTCCCAAGCCCCCGCAGGTGGCTGAGTAGGAGAGATCACTCTGCATCCCAAAGTTAAAGACTTGTCTTCCAGATTCTCCCAGAGCATCAAAGGCTAATGGGGCTTGCCCGGATTCAGAGGCGAGGAGATATTGGTGGCAGCATTAATTATTATTGGATCTTGCTAACCTCCCCACCCACCTCCTGCAGCCCTGCGGTCTCAGAAGCCCATAACCTCTGACTGCACAGGCTTCTCTTGGCAGAGACAATCAACGCTTTGGGGGCTTTTGTCACTTGCCAAGACTCTGCCACCAGTGTGCAGCCAGCGCGCTTGGCTTGAAAGCTTTCCTGGGTGGTGCGCTGGCGGCTGAGGTTTGTTCTCACTCGCTTTCACCGTGTGTGGGAAGCTCCCCGGGGAAGGAGGCTGTGGCCAGGCACGCCTAGCTTATCACTGATCTCTTGCACTGGGTCGGAGCTTCTCAAGCCCTGGAAGGCACCCAGGCCCTGGGAAGAGGCTTCCAATCCTCCAATTATTTTCAATGCAGTTTTTTTTTCCCCCAGCGATGAAGTCGGAATGCCATAAACCGTTTCCCCTTGTTTTATAGTTTCTGGCCCCAACATTTTAAGTCCCAGCACCACATTTTCCGACAATATTCCCTTTGTAAATTTTGCAACATAACCTTTGAGCAGTAGAACCTGTAAGAAAGATCCCGAGGAAACCTTTGTTAACTGACTCTCGTCCCCACTCCCCTCCCCTTTTAGGATTTCATTACCACTTAGCATGTAGCCAGTAATGTCTTTTTATTAAGATCAGAAATTTAATTATGTACATATTTGAAACCCGAACCTTATTAAGTCTACAAATCCCTTGAAAATGCCATTTGCAGGTGTGCAATCACAGTCAATGTGCAAAAACGTCGCATAACAATTAGGTTTTAAAGCTTCACTTCGAACGGGCTGAGGGCCTAGCACTGGCAATGGAGAGAAATCGCTCCGGAGACGTTAGAGCAAATCAGGAGAGCGTCTGAATAAGTGAGAAGCGAAATGAAGGGGATTATGGTACTGGCGAGGAGAGAGCGATTGAAGCAAAGAAGGAAGTAGAGACTCAGTGTCCTCTAAAAGGACGTCCTCGGCTGTCCTTTCTCCCGTCTGCCTTAGCTAAGGTGAGGCAACCAGGCCTTCCGGGTATTCCCAGTTTACCACACACCCCTTGATGGGGGAGTGTCTGTCTGCTTTCTTGTGTGCTGTTTTACCCTTCACATCTTCGTCATGATTTATTAGCCGTCTTTCCTACTCGACTTTAAAATTCCCCAAGGTCAGGGATTGGGAGGAATGTCTAAGACAGTATTTCCTGTTAAATAAGATGTATGTTTCTGCAGTTGTCCAAGGACAGGTAGAATCTGTAATAGGCTTGGGATGGACAGACCTTCCCTATAAACTCCTTCACGTAAGGACTTGATATCTGGGGGCTGTCAGTGCACAGCCTTAGCTTTCAGCCGATTTCTAGGGATGGCTCAACCTGCCTGGGGCTGCCTCCGTCTCAAAGGACTATTGAACATGGCTGCATCCAATGCCTAGGAAGGCCATCTGCACCTGATGGGGGCAACTCTGAGGAAGTATTCTAGTTCCATAGGGTCTTGGTGGGCCTACTTAATACTATTGGCTGATTTTGCAAGTTGACCTTTCTCTTTGTCTACTTCGGGTTATCCACTATCTCTTTCTATCTATGTATTTTATGTATGTATGTATCTATCTATCTTTCCTCTTTCTCTGTATGTGTGCATGTGTGTATGTGTTGATATGTGTGTGTATATGTATGTGTGTCTACCTGTTAGTGTGTGCTTGAAGGCCATAGGCAAACCTCCAGTATTATTTCTCAGCATCCACCCATCCCCCTTTTTGAGAGATGATTTCTCATTGGAACCTGGGATTAGTAGACTGGGCTAGGCTGGCTAGCCAGTAAGCCTGCAGTGTCCATCTTCCTCTGCCTCCCCAGGATTACAAACCTGTACCACCATGCCTGGCTTTAGTATGTGGGCGGTAGGACTTGAACTCAGGTCCTCATGAAAACAAGCCCTTTATCTACTGGCTATCTCCCCAGCTGTCCATATCTATTCCTGTTTTTGCTTCTTGTCTCCACAACTATTTGCCCAAAGTAACCTGTAAGGATGTTTGGTATAGCAACCCCTAGCTCAGAGTCTGTTAGCAAGAAAACTAGACCATCTTTCAGTCAAAGTTAAGGAATAATAAAAGACAAAAAGTACTGAATTTAAGTAGACATGTCTTAATATTTCCAATAGTGTGGAATTCTACAGGAGAATAAGACGTGAGGAGAAAGCGGAATCTGACAGGATACATAATATCAGAGGATGTGCTGGAAGGTGTGCCCACACTGGCGCCTCAACCCCTGAATTGGCTGTCTTGTTCTGTCCCACAAAGGGAAGAAGTTGGACCGAAATTATCTTCACAGTTTCTCTCTATTCCAAACTTCTCTCAGCCTGAAGTAGAAACCCTAGGAGCACTTATTGAGAACTCGATTATAAACAGAAGGGTCCAAAAGATGACCTCCACACTGTATATCCAGGAGACAAACGAAAAGGAGAAGAAAATGTAGCATCCAGCATTGCAGGATAGCAGCCCTGAGAGACCGCCATCCTGACGACTCCGGAGTGTGTGTGTATAAAGGGGTTCCTTTGATAGCTGTCTGCTAGAGATAACTGCCGCCTTTCAAGGTAAGCAGGAGAAAGGGCGAAGAGGGCATGGGCTCAGCAGAGTAGAAATGAGGATGGGAGCAGCATGAGCAGCCAAATCAGACCTGGAAGCATAATCACTGACATTGAAGATGAAGAGATTGGCAAAGAGGAACGTTTTTGCTGCCTCAGAAGTAAAACTCAGGGAATTCAAGAAAAAGTTAGCCACAATCTTACCTTATTTCGGTTTCAAGATCCTCCAATTTGTATTTTATCATTAGTGAAAGCAACAATCACCCAACGAATGATCATTAAATGCTTGCTGTTAGAAGTTAGGGTTCTTCGGTGCATTTGAGAAGGAAGAAAACAATCAAAATGAATTTATGATAAGAGTTTGAGTCACAGAAGGGAAGGAAAATTGGCCTAAGAAGATTGTCAAGTAGCAGCTACTGAAGCCCCTAGAATTTGGTGACAGGAAGAGTGGTCTCCCCTGAAATCTAACCATTATCCTTTCACCATTTTGCCTTCCAGGAAACAAGGTAGCAGACAGACTTGAGCCACTTCCCATACCGTGGTTGGAAGGGTAGGGGAGTCCTGGCAAGACTGCCACCACACTCAAAGGGACAATCAAAGGCCAGTTATCAACAGAAGGAACAAATGGGTACTGGACTATCAAATATTTCAGATGCCTTCCATGCATATTTAATGTCAGGGAGATGGGCATATATTAGCAATTTTGGGGTACAAAGACAATAACTATGTTTTGAACACATAAAATAAGAAATCTATGTAATATAAAATGAGGAACAGAGAGAATGACCATGAACAGAAACTAATGATGTGGAAAAATACAAAAATAGACAAACTGTGGACAAAACTGATGAACAAGCATAGTCATGATGATGTTACAGCCCATGTGACTTCTGATGTCAAGAACAAAGGGTCCAATGAGAAAGTCCAGCTAGGTACACTTAGAGGGATTAGAAGCTGAGAGCAAAAAGAAATGACTATTCATGGCTAGAAGGGATTTTTCTGGAGGAATGTGAATATCATGGAATTTGATGGGAGTGACCAATCACAACCTTGTGAATATATTAAAAATCACTAACTTGTATATTTTGAGTGAGAATAATAGGCCATGAGATATAAATACTGGCAGGATAGTTACTATATAAAGTAAAAACAAAACAAAACAAAAAACAAACTGCAAACAAACAAAATATCAAGAATAAAACAATCACAAAGCCCCATGATATGGGAGATGCTGTGGGACAATGGTATTGTACTCTGTAAAAATTTGTCAGTTGTTTTAATAAATGATGATTGGCCAATAACCAGGCAAGAAGTATAGACAGGACAACCAGAATAGGAAAATTCTGGGAAGAGGAAAGATTCAGTCTGCAGTCACCACCCAGGCATAGAGGAAACAAGATGAGAATGCCTCACTGATAAAAGGTACAAGCCACATAGCTAACACAGACAAGAATTATGGACTAATTTAAGATGCAAGAATTAGTTAATAAGAAGCCTGAGCTAATAGGCCAACCAGTTTGTAATTAATGTAGACCTCAGTGTTTTTCTTTGGGACTAAATAGCTGCAGGACTGGATGGGATACAACCCTTTGCCAACAGGGAGATACTGTTAGTTGGCAATTTACCTCATTTTCCCAATTTGAGTTTTCTTTGCCTACTTTAGTTATGCATTCTGGCAAACTGAAATATTTTTATAGACTTGCTTTAACTGGAAATGACCAATCAACATATTTTTTGACCAGTATGTATGGATTAATTAATTTTCTTGTGACTGTGACCAAATCCCTGATAAGTAATTTATGGGGGAACAATTTCATTTTGTCTCACATTCGAGGGTAAAGTTGTACATGGTGGCAGAGGACTTGCAGCAGGGATATAAGGCAGCTGCTCATATTGTGCTCATAGGCTGTTTAGAGAGCAGAAAATATGTGGAACTAAACTCTCAAACTTCAACGCTCACCTCCAGGGATTTATGCCATCTAACAAGTGTCTGCTTTCTTAAGAGACAATAGTTTTTTTAAACCACGAGGGGACCAAGCCTTTAGACACTTGTGATTTCACATTCAACCAACAGCAATTTGCAAGCAGAATGTTGCTAGATGGTTTGGGTTAGGAGATGCTTTAGCTTCCCCGATACACTTGGTACTATATTCTATTTTTTTTTTCATTTCTTCTTGCTCAGAATGTGATATCTGGTGATACAGCAGCCATATTGGAACAGGATAGACAATAAGGAAGAGCAGTGAACAAGGAATGAGTGAGATTGGGAACCTCAAATCATCATCAAGGGACATTGTTGTTATTTGTAAGCTACAATTAGTGAGGTTTTTGTCATCTGACAATTAAAGTGACTTCTAATTGACACACAGGGAGCTGTTTTTACGCAGAAATGAATCTGGGAAAGATGTCAAGGAAGAGAGTGAAATATACATATGCCCCACCTAAGTGACAGGTATGTATTAGAAGAACAGTTGTTCCGGGTAGTTCAGGAGTCAGAGCAGCTGTACCCATTCTTTACATAATGCAATCTGGCCTGGACAAGGGTTTTGTTTTGTTCTATTTTCTGAGCCTAGCAATTACTTACCTTCACTGCCTTCAGTAAACAATGGTGGTTCTCAACCTGGGTATGTAACCCTTTTGGGGATCAAACGGCCCTTTTTCACAGGGGTTGCCAAAGACAGTTGGAAAAAAATAGGTGTTTACATTACAATTCATAACAGTGACAAACTTATTGTTATGAAGTAGCAACTAAAATAATTTTATGTTTAGGGAGTCACCACAGCATGAGGAATTGTATTAAAGGGTTACAACGTTAGGAAGGTTGAGAACCACTACTTTAGAGAAAGGGACTTTGTCATTTTCATTATTTTTTATGTAATGACTATAGCCTGATTTGATTCAATTTCTTTCCAACTATCCCATAAATGTACTGGTTATTTTATCTTATAGTAATTTCATCTCAACAGCCTCTATCACCTAGCCTATGTACATTCTAGTTAATATCTATAGAAAAAGCACTGTAGCTATGGAATTTATTTTTCCCTGAGCATTTTTGCTCTGCCTTTTAAAATGCACCTCATATCTCACTAAGTCTATCAACTATAAACAGCTGGACAGATATTCTCCATTTCCGCCCTCAGACTCATCTGACAAAAGTCACTGTGTCACTAGAAGGTAGCTTCTATGATGATACAAACCTTTCCCCCTCTAGTCACCATTGTGTGCCCAGTGGTCACAGTGGTGTCAGCACATAGCACTTGCTAAGGAAACATATAAATGTCTTCATCTTCAAAGGACTCTGTATTCTTATTTTTGCCTTTGTCATCCTTCACTCCTTCCTTTATGAAATCACTCATCTTTTGGTCTTAGTAACTTATCTATTTTTCTTCTCTTAACTTTTTTTTTGATGGAGAACCACAAACATGTGTAAAGAGAGGAAAACAATAATATTGAAAATCAGGCCTATACTATCCAGTTTCAACTCGTAGCCAATCTTGTTTCACATAGACTTTCACTCATTCTCTGCTCATATGAATTATAAGAAATTGCAGAAATCTTGCTCTGCACTCTTCAGCATTTCAGCTTGTGTTCCTAAGAGAAAATAAAAATATATTAATAATGTATAACTTGGATGTCAACACAATGCATAAAAACAAAGAATGCCTCAATATCACCAATGATATCCCTACTTGATTTAATTTCTGATTCCTTTGGATGATGACCTGATGGGTGACTAATGGGTTGAGTGAGGTAACTGAGTCCAGTAATCAAGCTGATGCTTTGTTCTTTGGCCACCTGACTGCATACTTGTCCCCAATCAGTTCTGAACTTGAAAGTAAGAGCGATACCTTTCTCCTTTGGTAGAGTGTGAATCTTCTTTAGACATAAAAGGGAAAATGCAAGATGAAAGAGCTGAAGAACTGGGATGATTGCTCTGGGGAGTGGAAGAACTATAGAGAATGTGATGTGGGAGTGATTTCTTATTAATAAAGAAACTGCCTAGGCCCCTTGATAGGCCAACCCTTAAGTGGGTGGAGTAAACAGAACAGAGGGCTGGGAGAAAGAAGCTGAGTCAGAGAGTCACCATGGTTCTCCCACTCCAGGCAGATGCAGGTTAAGATCTTTCCTGGTAAGCCAGCTCGTGGGCTACAAAGATTAATAGAAATGGGTTAGATTAATATGTAAGAGCTAGCCAATAAGAGGCTGGAACTAATGGGGCCAGGCAGTGTTTAAAAGAATACAGTTTCCGTGTAATTATTTCGGGTATAAAGCTAGCCGTGCAGGCTGCCGGGTGCTGGGGACGCAGCCTCGCAGCTCCTATTTCAACAGAGTGGCACCCAATGTGGGGTGCCAAATGAAGGCGGATCGGATTAATACAGACAAATGGGTATAAGTTTATACAACTTTAATGTAAATAGCACACTCACGCAACCGGAGTTTCAGCGATGCACAGAAACAGGAAAACAGGAAACGGGCCGCAGCGTCTGCGCGCCCCAATTTAAGTAAACATTTGCCCGAGGCCATCCCACCCCCAAAAGGCGGGCTCTCTCTACAAGAATGGATGGGAGGGGCAGTTATTTTCGCTTTCATTTAAACATCTTAACAGTTTATGATTCTGTTGTATGCATCCCACTGTTTCTGGACTGCTATATCACATCTCACCTGAACCTTTGTAGAAGACGCCACCAAATCTATCTGTGATGAGTTGAGTCGTGAACCCAAATTTATGTGGATATCCCAAGCTCCCATAACTCCAAATGCAATAGTATTTGGAGATAAGGTATTAAAGAGGAAGTTATATAAAATGAGGTTGAATGGTGGTCTCTAACATTGATGGATGTCCTTCAGCAAAGATAATGTGAGGTGACAGATGTGTATATGGAGGGAACATGATGAGAAGACAGAAGACAGTCATTCACAAAGCAAGGAAGGAAGCCACAGGGAGAAGTCCCCTGATCACTCCTTGCTGCATAGCGCTGTTCTGCAAGACTAATAGCCATCATCAGCATCAGAGTGACGTGAATATTTGTTAGAGACTCTCAAGATCTGGTCTCTTGATGTTCTGCCATAGGAGGAGAGTAGGAAGTGTTATTGGCTCTGAGCCTGAACTTTCAATCACATTCTCCTATCCTCCTAGCTAACTATATGAAATTCTGCTCTAAAGGCATATGGCCTTGGGAAGTGCTAGAGGAGGTGGGGCATAGAAGGTTATGAGAAAGGGGGAAGTCATCTACACAGCTATGGGGAAATCACCATGCTTGCAGTAAGATTTCCAGTGGTGCTTTTGCTTTTGGGTCACCCTTGCTACTCTCATTAACCTCTTACCCATGCTCTGTGAATTCAATAAACTCATTGGCTCCTTAAGTTGGACTTTGGTGGAACCATACTTTGGTTTGTCCTTATACATTCTACATTGCCTTTTGTTCACAGCTTCCCAGGGAAAAGAGTTTCTGTGACAGTGGGCTCTGACTGAAAAAGTGAAAAAAATGAACTTTAGTTTGGGCTGCTCCATTTTGTGGTATGTTATGACTGCAGTAAACAAATACATCATCTTTCCTTCCTCTTCTGTAACATCTAATTTGCCTTTTAAAACACCATTAGAGGAAGCTTCCAAAAACGTGCATCTATTAAATTACACATCTGTCTAAAATCCCCAAGTGACTTTACAAGCTGTTGGATAAAGCATAATTCCTTGGCATGGGAGCTGAAGTTTCCCCTTACCTTCTCTCACCATCCTCTCTTTATCGATGTGCCATGGCTCTTCTGAGTTACTCCATCCCCCAATGTGCTATCTTTCTTGCTTTACTATTTTTGGAGGTTTGTCTTTCTTGCCTTGAAAACATCCATCCAATATATGATTCCACCCACTTGAGTGATATCAACTTCCTTTTTTAAGTCTTTTGGGAAACCTTTCCTTAGCTCATTACTTCAAGTGTGTTGACTTCTTTCCTTTGTGTCCACTTTGTCTCCCACACAGTATATGCTTGAAGCAATTTCATTTTAATTATTTTGTAGTTTATTAATCGAATGCATCCAGGTAGATACTGCAGATAACTTTGGGGTCTAACCTAACATTTTATGCATAGTAGTGCTGAAAAAAAATGATGATTAATTGATATCATATGAATGGACTATAAAATTAAATTAATTATGTTCACATACCACACCTTAAAATATATTGTCAGGTAATGTTTGTAGGAGTCTGTAATTTACATAAGTAATAGGTTTTGAACTTCCAGAAGTGAACTGAAGTTGACCTTGAGTTTGAATATACTAAGAATGAATCATTTTCAACCCTTAAAATTGTGTGCTTTCCTATTAAAACATAAAATATGAAGACATATTCCTAGAAAGGTATTACAGGTGATCTGACCCAACCACTCTTTTTGTTTTACCACTCCATATATTTCTTTTTACTTCTTAAATTGATACAATCATTGTACATAGCTATATGGTACAGCATGCTATTTCAGCAAATGCGTACAGTGTGTTATGATCAGACCAGGGTAATTGGCCTATCCATCAAACAGTTAACATTTCCTTGCCAACCACTTTCTTTTATTGACAAGGAAATTGAAAAGAAGCAGTGGTGCCCTCCATTGCACAACCCACTGTTACCAGAACCACTTTGATGCACTTATACCACCTTTTATGAAAGGAGACATACTGCAGTTAGAGCAGCTAGGAGAAAAGAATTTAGATGTAATTTAACAAAGACAAAAGCCACAAAATGTACACTTACCAAAATAATATACTCTGGCTTTAAAAATTCTTTTTCTAATAAAAGATTGTGAATGAATTTCATCCAATAAATGATACATCCTTTAACAATGGGACATTTTGGAGAATGTATTTGTTATTGTGAAAGCCACATATTCAAATTGTCTTTGAATAATATATAGCAGGGAATGTTTCCTTATTCATTCAGTGGTTTTCTTTCAAAGAACTACAAATATTGTGCTATAGGTGTACATTCTTGCTTCCTTGCTCTTTCATTTGACGTTAGCGCTTTGGTTCTGTGTTCCTGATATGAGCCTATAAGACAGCATTACTACCAGAAATATAGAGTGACAAACCATCAAATTTACATCATTGGCCCAAGTATCAGCACAGTTGGAAGAATCAGCTTAGGAAGAATTGTAAACTTGTGGAAGGGGGATTCTTGTCTGCCCTTAAGTCACATGCAGTCAAGGGAAGCAGATCATTTCTGGATATTCAGGAGTGTGTGAAAGCCAGGGTTCAAATACTTCTATCTGCATCCTTGTTGTGATGTTCTTGGGTCAAGGTTGTTCACAGATTAGAAGTGAACTCTCTCCTCTGCTGCCAGAACATAATATTTCAGTCCAACAAATGGTGCAGAGGATGCAGCAGAATCTTTCTGCTTTAGAACTTAGGGCATCATCCTTGCTACAGGTGTGGGTGGGAGAGTGGCCACAGGTCTAGAGTAAAGATAAGTGCACAGGAAGCCCTGTGCACAGTTTCCAAACATGTTGATGTATACCTGTAGCACCTGAACTTGAGGAACTGGGGAGAGAACAGTAGCTTGTACTACAGTTTGTGACACTGTCTGGGGGGAAAAATCATCGCAGACACCAGGATTTCCAAGACAGAGGTCTGAGTTGACTCTTAACTCATGGAAGACACTTTCAGAGACTCTCCCACATTAGATAAGACCTTGAAGGGTACAAAAGGTCCATTGACCAGTGGGATAGAATTTATTTAGACATTGGCAAGCCTGTACCAGCTATGTCTCTTGGCATCCTAGATAGAGCATTTAACAAAGCAGATTCTGTGCTATACAATGGAGCTCTCACACTGTGTGTGTACGACAGTGATGGAAAATACAGAAATATGTAAAAGCTACAGGAAATAATACAAACTATAAAATAAAGGAGAGCAAAATAAATGAGTTATGGATGCAAAGCAGGAAGACAAGAAGCTTGTCTGACTAGGACTTATTAGAAAGATGACATGTGAATAAAGAATTGAAAGACACAAAGACATAAAAGCAGATACCCACAGATACTGTGTTTAAGTTAGAAGATAGCTTGAATAATGGTCCTAAGGTAGGAATGTAGTTGGCATAGTCTATCAATCTCAAAGAAGCTAGACTGATTAGAAGGGAACAAAGGTAATAATTAAAAAAAGAGATTTAGGGCCAAATTATAAAGGTCTTGTAGACTTTTATAAGGATTTTACTCTGAGTGAGATGAAGAGATATGAGAAGTTTTAAGTTAACAATTATATAACTGTGCCTAAGAATACCTTGGACTTTCATGTTGAGAATGGTATAGAATCTGGGAAGAGAGCTGAAAGAATATAGTAACATCTGTGAAATCCTGGACTAGAAGGTAGGAGTAGTAGAGAGAGTGATAAGATTGGAGATATATTCTGTTTTTTGTTTTTTTTTGTGGTTTTTCGAGACAGGGTTTCTCTGTGGTTTTGGAGCCTGTCCTGGAACTAGCTCTGTAGACCAGGCTGGTCTCAAACTCACAGAGATCTGCCTGCCTCTGCCTCCCGAGTGCTGGGATTAAAGGCGTGCGCCACCACCGCCCGGTTGGAGATATATTCTGAAAGTAAATCAAAGATTGTTTACTTAGACTTGGACTGCTCTTTTTAAAAGGATAGAGAAGAAACACAGATGAAAGTCCAAATTAATTAGTCTTCTAATATGGATGTGCCTTTTTTTCATTTCTAGAAGAAATGATGTAAGATAATTTTAAGTGATTTAACACAATGAAAATAAATATACAACATGTAATTATATGATGAGAAAGCATGTGGTCCATGAAACACTAAAGAAAACATGACAAAAGCGAAGTGGAAGAGCAGTTTTTACACACTTGAAAAGGCAGGAGGCCTTGAACTATGAAATAAAAATCAAGGCAATGCTACCAAAGGCAATTAAAGCTGAGTCTTCCCAATCAACATGGCATTGACGGGCAAAATAGGCCATTTCTTCATGTTGACAGTACACCATCTCCAGAGTTCTGGTACTTGAGTCACGTCTGCTTTCTCTCTTTGATTGGTGGGAACTTTCTCCGAGGTAGCTCAAAAATCCCAAAGGAAGATTTAGGTGCTGCAGGACCACGACTGACTGTAATCTCTGGAGTTCCTTGAACAAAGTTGCTTGCCTTGATTTGCTATCTACTCTCAGGTGAGGCCCACCATGTCCATCCATGTGGAGGAGGAGTTCAGTCTGTTACAAACTAAATTAGCACCATCATCATGCTCCCTCTATGTTTTTTTTGTTTTGTTTTGTTTTTGGTTTTTATATCTGAGGTCACATTCCCATGGTTTCTTTCTGGAATGATCTTCTTGTTCTTGCCCAAATGTTTGGATTTTAACCCCATCTAGATCACATGAAACTCATTTCTTTCTAGCTGCTCAGAACTCCAATTGCTGACATTTGTGGTGCTCACATGCCCTGCCCCCAAGTACACAGTTTTCTAATGGTGTTCTGAATGCTAAAGCATTTGGCCATCTAAATAGAAGGGATGTGGTCCATCTAGTGCTCACCTGACTTAGCTGGCAATCAATTGTTTATGACTTGCTGACTGATATTACTAGGAATGGAATGATCTCTGTAGTTAGCTATGTCACCCTTAAACATCCAATGAGAGAAATTTTCACAAATGAGTTCAAGGAAAGAACCTTGGGCTGGCTCGTCTGGTTCTTCAGCTGAGAAACACTCTTCCATCATGGGGCCAGAAGACTCTATTTGTGTTCAAGGACTGGCTCCAAGAGGGTCAGATTCAAGTGTCTTTAAACATAAGAAATTTATTTCCTCACTGTTCTGAAAACAAGAGACATGAAATCAAGGTGCTGATTTCTGTGAACTCTCTGTGGAAGTCAGCCAGACCGTTCATAGACTAGGCAGTGGATGGCTGCTGGTGGTACAGATTTATCCTTTTAGTTGCGCAATGCCTCTCATGTTTAATTTGTATGTGTGTGTTTGTGTGTGTCTGTGCATGCAGGTTTGCACTGTGTGTATGCTCATAAGCAGATTTGCATGTGTGTATGTGTGTGTTGTTTGTGCAGGTGCATGTGTATGCACGGTTGTGGAGGTTGGAGACCAAGGTTGGATGCCATCCTCCAGAGTGCCATCCACCACTTTTGAGAAAGGATCTCTCATTGACCTGGAAGTCACATATTAGGCTAGATTGGCTTGGCGGTAAGACCTAGGCGTCCACCTGTTGTCATGTCCCCTCCCTTGGGATTATAAGCAAATGCTACCATACCCAGTTTCTTAAATATGAATTCTGAGGCTCACACTCTGGTCATTGGTGTTCCCAAAGCAAGCACTAAATCTACTAAAGTCATCTCTCTAGCTCCCCTTTCCTATCTCATCTTCTTTGCACAGGATTAAGGACACATGCCATTCCATTGTGGTCTTATCTTAACTGATAATATTGGCAAAGACACTAAAGCCATATTCTGAAAACTGAGGATTGGACTTTATTCTAAAATAACCTAGCCTGTATCTATAAAAATGGGCCCTGAGGTGCTGTGAGACCCAAGAAACACACACACACACACACACACACACACACACACACACACACACACACACGATGGCAAAGAATGTAACCTTTGTGGCCCAGTGACAAAAGAATGTCTTGGATGGCATAAAAACCAGAAGATTCTCCAAAGGGTTAGACAAAGCAAGATTATGAGAGGGCTAGGACCAAAACGGCTTCATCCAAGCAGGGTGCATAGGTGTGCGCATCATTTCCAGAGGATGAGAGATTGAGACTGAATTTTCTGAAACAGTCACTCCTCTTTTCATTCTTTTCTTTTGACTCCGCGGATATAGGAAAATAATTTGATTTTTGGTGCTGGCATAAAACAGCTTACTATTAAAGTTATAAATACAACAGAACATGGTGATGAACTCGGTGTCAGGGAGATGCTAGGGTGCAGTGAATTTAGCAAGTTGAGACATGCATATGTATTTAGAGGAATAATTACAACTCAGTTCCTGCAGAATTCTGCTAAAAATAGACATGGGCCCTGTAGATGTTTCCTCCTGTAGGTGGATTGCGCAACCATGGGGACGCTTTAAGAAATACTGCACAGGTCTGTGTCCTTTCTCCTTCCTTTTGGATCATGAGAATAGGTTTTAGGTTAGATCCTCTGATAGGTTTTCTCAGAATTTCTCATGCTTATCTGCATATTTTTGCTTTATTTCTTGCCATTATATTCTGCTTCTTCCATAGATTTAAGAGTGTATCGGTGTAAATAAATGCAAAGGCAGATATTAAAGAATATATATACAGTTTTAATATTTAAACAAACTTACAGAACCGAGGTTCCAGCGCGGAACCGTTTTCACAGGAGGCAAGAAAAAAAGGGGAGGGCGCAACCTCCGTGAGCTCGATTTATCAGTCAACAATCGCCAGAGCCAAACCCGCCCCCTAAAGGGGCTGGCTTAACCCTACATAAGATAAATTCAAATCATAGATTTAAAAGGCTCCAGTCTCTTTTCTAATCCAATTTATTCATTTATTTTATATCCTGACTCCAGTTTACCCTCCCTCCTCTTCTCCAGGTCTATCCTCTCCCTAAAATCTATTTCTGTTCAGAAAGGGGCAGGACTTCTGTGGGTGTCAACAAAGCATGGCATATCAAGTTGAGGTAGGGCTAAGCTCCCCCCCCCCCCATTTTATTAAGCCTGGGCAAAGCAATTCAGTGTGAGGAATAGATTCCCAAAAGTCAGTCAAAGCACTAGGGACAGGTCCTGCTCCCACTGCTAGGAGTCCCACCAGCAGACCGATCTACGCAACTGTCACATATATGTAGAGAGACCTAGCTTGGTCCCATGTAGGCTCCCTACCTGTTGGTCCAGGCTCTGTGAGCTCCTATGAACCCAGGTTAGTTGTTGTGTGGCTTCCCTTGTTGTGATGACCTTGACCCACCTGGCTCGTACAACCCTTCCTCCCTCTCTTGAACAGGAGTTCCAGAGCTCAGCCCCATACTTAGCTAGGAGTCTCTGCATCTGTTTCCATCAGTTGCTGGATGAAGCCTTTCTGATGACAATTGGGGTAGTCATTGATCTGATGACAGGAGAAGGGCAGCTCAGGCTTCCTATCCACTATTGCTAGGAGTCTTAGCGAGAGTCATCCTTGTAGGTTCATGGGAATTTACATTTCACAGTTTCTATCTGACCCTGAAATGTGCCCCATATCAAGACATCTCTTTCAGTATTCTCCCCGTCCATTCACCCCCTAACCTGATTCCTCATGTTCCCACCCTCACCCAGCCCCAGGCTACCCAGGAGTTCTCTTCTATTTCGCCTTCTCATGAAATGCTTTTATCACCCTTTGGTCCCTCTTTGTTAACCCAGGCTCTCTGTGTCTGTGGATTGTAGCATGGTTATCCTTTCTGTCGAATATCCACTTATGAGTGGGTACATACCATGGTTGTCTTTCTAGGTCAGGATGAAACCCTCTGACCTTTTAATTTTCAGCTTCTATTGCATTATTTCAACTTTCTTGGTTGCTTTGAGTTCTGTTCAGGTCATTGAAGTTGCTCTTTGAAGTTCTTTATTTCTAGTACAACTGGAGAGAGTTTTTTTTTTTTTATTTTAAAATCTGAACTCTGCAGTACTTTAAAACTTCCAACTTTTGAGTGCCAACATGAGACCACAAGTGGAAAATTTCACTTTTGACTTCATGTGGCAGCTGTGGCAAAAACGCAGGCACACAGCTCAAAACTAACTCAACGGTGTTTTTGTAGAGCTTCGTTTCATATTGCTTTGTCAGAGCAGGTTTTTGTTTTTTGTTTTTTATTTTGTCCGCTGGTCTTTTGCTTGTGTATTATGTTTTTTTTTTATTTTGTGATATTATTTTTTTCTTTTTTCCCTGTATATTTTCTAAGGAGAGAGAGATAGAAAGAAAAGGAGTGGTCCTGGGTGGATGGAAAGGTTGGAAGGCTCTGGGAGGAACTGGAGAAGGGGAAGCATGATCAGAATATATTGTATAAAAGTATTTTTTTCAAAATAAAAGTGAGTGCACACTAAAAGCTTTTTAAAATTGTCTTTAAGCTAGGTTAAAAAAGATATGAAGTGTAAGTATATTTTGTATTGAGACTTGGGTCTTATCCCAAGAATCTCCCTTTCTCTCTTCCTTTCTCTCTTTCTCTATTTACACATGCACACACACACACACACACACACACACACACACACACACACAAACACACACAAACATATACACACATTCTAAAATACAAAAAAAGCCTGAAGCCTGAAACTTCAAGCATTTTTGATCTCAAGCATTTCTGATAAAAATCAAGCTGTGCATGTGTTTTTGTTTGCCTCTTGAATGTTGGGAATTTCTCAAATGACCTCTGCTCCCTGGCTTTCTATTGATATACAGGGAGACATCAAAAGCTTCTGGGAAGTTCTACATACAGGAGTGGAGATAACTGATCTGTTAAAAAAAAAAAAAAACACCAAACCTGTGGATTTACCTAGAGGTTATTTAGAAGAACTGTGTTTTCTTTGTAGCTATCAAATATCAATATCATTAGGTTGTAGAGTTAGGTTTTTCTGAAAAAACCTTTGCTCTGTGAGAGATGTCTGTTTACTGGTACATCAGAGTCTAGGGACAAGAAGGGGTAGAATTTTCAAATAAATCTTCCTTCAACTCTCTCTACTGTGTCCCATTTGATTCCTCAGAGAGTAAGATTGGATCTTACTTGAAGGACACACTAAGAGGAGAGTTGCCTAACCAGGTTATCAAAGAAAACCTGGTGAAGGGCTGCTCTCTAGAGGGGCTTCAGCCAGCTTCTGAGTTCTAAGTGCTTAGAACTAAAGGACTGACCAGACCACACACCTTTTTGGTACTACGGCCCTGAGAAGTCATATATTACCATCTTTTCTTTGCTTCCTTGGTTACTACTCACTAATTCACTTTACAGCTTCCAGGATTTTATTACTTTATTTTATAATACTTTGCCATGTACCTTCCTGCCCTCATCATTAAGACTGCACCCAGTGGTCCATGTTTGGCCAATGTTCAAGACCCCCACTGGATGTCTGAAATTTGGGTTGACCTGGAAATCTATTTGTGCAGTGATGGTTCCTATTTAGCCTGAAGTATCTGTCTCTCTGCTGGGTACCAGACTTAATCTGTCCTTCCTTGTCCTGCTGCCTTTTTTTGCAGCACACTTCTGAGCAATGGGAACATAATTACCTAAGGCAAGAATTACTTGGACACATTCCAATAGAAGACTGTCAATTTGAAAACTGAGATGGCTACTAAGTGAACATTGTATAACAGTTTCCTCTAAAATTATGATGATCAAACACCCAGCCCTCTAGGGCTCTAAGGAAGTTCCATAAGCACTCAAGATAGCTGCAGGAAATCCCTGGAATTAACCAGATTCACTAGGCCCCTTCTTCCCAGAATAAACATAACTGCCGAAAGACTCTCAAACAAGTCAGGCTGCAAAGAAGATTCTGAGATAGGATCAGCTGAGTCAAGGAAGCAGAGGCTAGTAGACCTGATTGGAAGAGGTTTAGACCAGCTGAGTCATGTGGCAAGGACTCTCCAACCTGCAGGCTATGCAGAGAGTCCTAGGTTTGTAGCGGTTGTGAGCTGTCATTCTTACTGAAAACTTTGGTGTTACAGCTGTCTTTGAGTCATTCTGGGCTTTATACATAACTACTCACCTATACTCCTGTAAATAGCTCCAACAAAACTCATTAGTAAATGAAATTGGACTGTGGTGATATCTATACATTGGTTGTCATGGGATACCCATGTGGGCTTTTCTCCCCAGGAAAAGTTTTCAGTGTGGATAAGAGACGGTGCGGTTTATGGATTGGAACAGACCCATGCATGAAATTTCATCATGTTGCCCAGAAGAGTGTGCATTTGAAATCCTGTGGGCTTTGTTGTGCTCTGTTTTCTGGAAATTTCCATTTACTATTTTTGAACTACAGTTGTTTGAGTCTTCAGAAAAATAGATCACAGACAATGGAGATTATAATTAATTTAGTAAACATTCAAGAGGCCGTTGGCTAAAACATGCTCACTGTGTTTAAATCTAATTGTAGTAATAACAAGCAAGCAAACAAATGCAAGCCAGGCAAGGTGGCACAGACTTGTTACTCTAGTACTGGGGAGTCTAAGGCAGAGCTATGGTGGATTTGAAGCTAGTCTGGGCTGCATATGGAGACTTTCCTTCACACTGTTCCTACAAAGCAATAAGAGTGACAGCAGCAGCAGCAACAACAACAACAACAAAAGGAAAACCCAAACCTAAACAAGATAACAAGAACAAAACAACCATTGGCTATCTGAGCCTTTTTATATTATGGGCTCAGTTTTACCAGATGTAAATTAAGCTTCACTTGTGAGTGAATTTTTTCTGAAAAACATCATCAGATGCAACTGCATCTCTAACTTGAGGCGTTGTTACATCAGTTAAAAGACCTAAGCAAGCAGCACAAATTGGAGTTAGGAAGCTTTCAAATTCCTGAAGTATTTATTAGTACACATGGGTTGCTTGCCTATTCTCTACCAGTTTTATTTTAATGTCTTAGCTAAATATGCCCATCAGTTAAGGACTCTCCAGTTTTGACATCAACGTTTTGGCACTTAGGGACAAATCAGTGGTGCACCAGAATCACTTCCCTGGCTGGTGTAATTGGGACTGAGAGATCTTATAGCAATGGATGCTTTCATGGTGAAAAAAATCTCCATTTACCCAGATGATTAAAAAGACTTAGCTAACGCCCATCTTGTTTCTGGGCTGGTGGAAGTTCACGGTAATGGAATCTGAGTGGTTTAATGTTAATGGATTCTTCACTGTGTCTGGGTGGCTGCCTTTCATTTTCATCTGTTAAGTCAGCCTCATAGCTCTGTTTACGGTTAAGCAGGTGCTTCGCCTCACCCCTTGTCTTTCAGCTCTAGAAGACAGCTTCTCATTGCAAAATCAAGGTGGTGGATGGTGGTCTAATTAGCTGTGAGTATCTGGACAAATTCTTTCCTCCTCTTCTTTTATCCCATAATCCTATTTAAAAGCATATCCCAGGAGGAGATACAGCATGTCCTCATGAGCTTAGCAAGGTTTTATGAGGAAAGACTTCTCCAACTTGAGGCTTCGTTACATCAGTTAAGAGACCAAATTGTGAATGGCATCTTTTCAGTGCCCAAGGGAGTCCAATCAGCTCTCATGTCTAAATTTGTGGGGATTCAGGCATCAAGTTTGTGAGAATTTCAAGGAGAGGTCCTTAAACATACTGTGTGGTTTTAATATGATCATAAATCCTACTTTACTTGGCACTGTGCTAAAACTTGAAAAATTCTATGCAACAGGGAAAGCTTGCTAGTTATAAGGCTGATCATCAGATGAAATCTCTCATGATTAAGACTTTTCTGAGATTTCTCCAATTTTTGATCTCATTTGCAGAAACTGGAATAAGGAAACTGACGATGAAGCTGGACCTACTCCGTTCATCTAGGCATCTGGTCAACCCTGGATTATTGACTAACTCCAGCCCTTCCATATGCCGAGAGAACTCTGCAGCCCAACAGCTTTTGCTCATTTTGTTTTCTCATAATTAGTTCCCAAGTGGTTACAGGCTATGTTAGATGGCTTCTGTTATTGTTCATGGATAAAGCCAAAGCACCAATAGAGATGAGATAGTCTATTAAGAATAAAAATTCTTATCAAAAGGTTTGAATTTGAATTCACCACTCTAAGAAAATGGATTCACTAAGAGAAAGAAAAGAAGAAAGGAAGAAAGAAAGAATGGAAGAAAGAAAGAAAAAAGGAAGGAAGGAAGGAATACATAAAGTTCACCTCCCTTTTCTTTTTCTTCTTTACAAATTCCACCTTCCTAGAATTCCCAGGCAGGAGATTCTATTCATTTGCATCTATCTCAGCAAGGGTATGGCTCCCTATTAATATCATCTAACTGCACACCAAAGACTCTTTTTCTTTTCTTTTTTATAAACTTATCCTGGGTCAGGGGAATTTATATGGACCAATTCAGACCTCCAATACACCTAGCACCTTCTCCTACCTGGGGCTAAGTCTGCTTTGGTCCTTCAGTGCAGGTTTCACTCCTGAATTGCTGGGTTAATTCTCAATAAATTGTTTCTCCTAAACCTAGTCAGTGATGGGTGACTGATTATTATTAGTCAAATTTTGCTACGCTACTTAAAGGACAAACATAGCATTAAAAAAATCTTTAGATCAGATCAATTCCATTAGCCTAAAATGCTTTACTACTGACTATAATAACCCCAAATCAGCACAACTAAAATGTAATGAACATGAGTCTCATTATTTCTTATCCCAAAGTATGATAATTGCAAATATAATTTTAATAAAATAAACTCTGGATTCTTCTGATAGTATTGCAATTTATTTTGTTGACTTTGATTTTCTTTGGAGACGAAAGGGTGAAAACAAACATTTATTGAGCACCTATTAATTGTCAAGCACTACCTCAAATAATTCACATAATATAAACAACTACCGGTGCTGTTAGATTTCGTATTCCAATCTGGCGTGAACAGTGAGTGACTTGCTTGAGATCACACACCTAGTAACAGAGGAGCTCTCTCTTCTTCTTACGGGCCTGGCATAAACATCATGTTCTCTGAGATACAACATGTTCAGTGATGTTGGCCCTGCTCGGTTTTGACCTTTTGCATGACTCCAACATATGGTATGTGAGCAGAGAGTGTTCTTTCTGAAATGGAAGCAGAAGGGAAAAGGAGCTGGAAAATGAGTCTGTTCATTTTGCTGTGACTAATTTCTCACATAAGCCAATATTCTCTACCCCTTCTGGTGTCTGAGTCTTTTCCCATATAACTCAGTTATTTTTCCTTCTTCAGTTGATGTAGATCTTGGCTACACCATGAATGTTCATGTCTTTCACTTGTTGGGGAATATTAATTTAAGATATGTTATATTTGTTTGCTCTGTGGAACATTTGTTTGAATGATGCAAAGATGTGTTGCATTTATTTCACACTGTGAAGCTATGTTACTCTGCCTGTCTAAAAACACATGACTGGTCTAATAAAGAGCTGAATGGCCAATAGCAAGATAGGAGAAATAATAGGCAGGGCTGGTAGGCAGGGAGAATAAATAGAAGGAGAAAAAGAGGGATCAGGAAGCAAGAGGGATCAAAGAGCAAGAAAAAGGAGACCAACTACCCAGCCACACATCTAGTCACAAAATAAGAATGAAAAAAAAAAAAAAAGAGAGAGAGAGAAAGGTATAAGTCCAGAGGCAAAAGGCAGATGAAACAATAAGTTAAGAAAAGCTGGCAAGAAACAAACCAAACTAAGGCTGGGCATTTATGCAATAATAAATATATATTTATTTGGGAGTTTGGTGGTAGGCCCCCAAAAGAGCCAAGAGTAAAAACAACCAACGACATTCTCTTCTTTCACACTTCCTTTTCCCTTCCTTTGTTTCTCTCGTTCTGTGGGTTTGCCTACTTTTCTCTTTGCTTGACTCCCAGCTCTTACAGTAAGGCTGGCCGTCCCTTTCACCCTTGGAGGACCTAGTTGTGTCTTCACCAAATTACTTTTCTTACTTTCATAAAAATATATCAGCATTTTAATTTTTGTGCCATTTAATTGTAAACTGCACACAGACTCCCACTCCTGAGCACCTTCGTTTGGCCTGGGATATCACCAGAGCATCTTGTTTGGCTTCCTGCGGGTCCTTTCCACACGTTTTCTTCAGGTTGCTAGAATCCAAAAGGAGTTTGCTAGTTGCCTATTGGTATTTCAAAATTTCATCATTTCGGCCTTTTTTTTATTACAAAGTTATCATTCTATTATTTTATTCTTTGCACTGTGTTATTAGTCTCCAAAGCATGGGAATTTAAACATTTATGATTTTGGTTCAACTGTGTTGTTTGGATGCTTGTGTCTGCCATTTGCAGCTTCTGTACTTTTGAGCTCTTTACATATGATCTTAGTTCATTGCCTTCTAAAAACTCCTTAAAATATTTTAAATGCCCTTTTTATTATTTAGTGTTTTATGTTTACAGATCTTTGAGGGATACAGAGCCAGGAAAATTCCAGGGAGAAATATAGTGATGTACTCAGTAAGACTTGCTGAAGATGATTCCAGATTTGTCCAATAATTTTATTAAGTTTTACCAGTGTTCCTGCCCCACTTCCTCTCCCTCCTTCTCTTCTTTATTCATATAAAATTCCTTTATAATATCCCTAAGGAAACACATTGAGAGTATCCTTTTTTAAAAAATTGAAATACGTATTTTTAATACGTATTTCATGATATATGAGATCATAATACTATACATGTTAATCAGTTATGTTCTAGTTAATTTTCCCACGTTTGTAACCAAATACCTGACAAGAAGCAGCTAGAGGAGAAAGGGTTTATTTGGGTTCAGGATTTGAGGGCACAATCTGTTAATGGCGAGGGAAGCCCTGGTGGTGTGATTAGCTCTCTACTCTTGTGGCAGGAATATGAGGACACATGCTCACAACTGGGTAGACCAGGAAGCAGAGAAAAGGGTAATGGTGGCTCTCAGGTAGCTTTCTCCTTTTTCTTGTTTTACTAGGACTGGGGGTCCAGTCCATAGGATGGTGGCATCTACATTCAGGCAACCCTTTCCTCCCACCTCTGCTGTCTTTGACAACTGTGGTCTCTCTCTTAGGCCACTTGATGCCTGCTGCTTTCCTTAGTGGATGTCTCGCACACAGTCTCTGCTGTAAGTTAGGACTCACTCTCACAGACCTATGTACAGCCTACTCGGACTGCACGCAGGTAACCTGACCTTATTACATGTTGTATGGTTTCATGTAATTTGAAACCTTTGTGAAAATCTCTAAAGCCGCGTTAATTGTATGTTGTATGCTTACAAAATCAGCACTATGTGGATGATACCAAAATTCCCAACTGAAGCCTGGCCCCTACTGATCACAGATGTGGTAGGCTCTATGTGCCTTTAAGGTAAACCCAGGAAAACACTTCTCCAGATGGATTTTCTTAGAATGGTTTGCCCTGGAAGCTCTCTTCTCAAATAAAAGTTTTTCTAATTAGTTTACATTTTATAAATTGCAGCCTTTGATGGGTAGAGTCTTGTTTTTAACCTTTCTTATTACCCGGGAGGTAAAAAGGTCTCTGGATTCTCTTTAGCAATGCTAGCACCAGTCTAATTTGTAACTACCTGGGTTCAAGCTGCTTTCTTTGCATTACCACACCCGGTTTCAACCTTCTGCTCAGACCTCCTTTCTCTTTTGCTGGAAGCCTAGATAAGTGCTGTAACCATTAGTCATGCTTTGACTAATATTATATGCCTTGAAATTTTCTCTGCTAAAAAACCTAGCTCATTACTTTTGAGTTCAGTCTCAAATTTCAGGAGTCAGACATAATGTAGTCAGGGTCTTTGTCAAAATGTAATGTGAATAATCACTAGTAGTCTTGTTCTTAATTGTCTTATTCCCCTTTGAGATGTTATGAGCCCAGAGTCCACTGTCTACATGCATAACCTCCTGAAATGCCACCAGAATTGGTCTATTAAACTTTGCTTACAGAATTTTAGAGTTTCTCTCACCTCAGTTCCAAACTCTTCCATATTTCTCACACAAAGAAGTCTCAAAGCCCCATAAACTACATGACCATATTTAGGACACCAATGCACCCATTCTTTTCTACCTATTTTTGTTGTTGTTGTTGTTGTTGCTGTTCTTGTTCTAATGATTAAATACCTGGCAAGAAGCAACTCAAGAGAGAAAGAGATGGTTTTGGCTCATAGTTTGAGGTATTTATTTCCCATAATGGATGAGAAATCATGATGTTGACAATGGCTATTAAATATGTCAACAGGAGTGTGTGGTTTCTTGCTCACATCAGGGTGGACCAGGAAACAAAAAAAGAGGAAGGATTTCCAACATTTTAGATACATGCTTTACATCACAAGAATACCCACAGAAATAATTAACCTGTCCCATAGGAGCTCATAGAGTATGAACCAACAACCACAGAGCCTGCAAGGGACAGACCTAAACCCTCTATGTATGTGACAGTTGTATAACTTGGCCTATATGTGAGCCTCCTAACAATGATAGCAGGGGCTGGGTCTTTGGAACCTATTCCTTATACTGGATTGCTTTACCGAGCCTAAATACAAGGGGAAGTGCTTAGTCTTACTACAACTTGATGTGCCATGCTTTGTTGATACCCATGAGAGGCCTGGCCCTTTCTGAACAGAAACAGAGGAGAAGTGGATTGGGAGGGGGAGGAGGAAATGGGAAGAAAGGAAGGAGAGAAACTGTGGTCAGAATGTAAACTAAACTAACAAACAAATAAATATGAGTAAATTTTTTTAAAAAGAAAAAGAATCATGTTTTGTCACTTAGTATGTATGTTACAACTGTCAAACTTCCCAAATTAAAAGGGCAGCTTCCTTATATTTGGAAAAGTGATTTTTCTTGAATTTTTGTGGCTGTTTATGTAGAAGCTAATTCTCCATCTGGTAAGTGCACTTCTTCATTTCAGTTCCACTGTAATGAACATAACTGTTTGCTGTCAGTTCTTGCCTGGAGTTCTGAGATCGTGTCCTGGCCAGGGTGGGGGCATCATCACCCTTGGAGTCACACTCAATGAATTATGAGCTTCAGGAGGGTAGGTCTGAGATCCTTGTCTTTATCATGCAAACCAGTCTCAGGATATGATGTATGACAGGCAAACTTTCTACCAACTAGGCTATGTCTTTGAGCCCAGATCTCGGCTCTTTTCTACTTCAAATTCTAGGTGTTTAGCAGAGTCTGTCTTAGGTGAAGTCAGAAAAGAACTTTGTAGATCAATTAACCTGTGTGTCTTCTGATTTTTAAGCACAATGATATGAGCTCTGAGAATCCATTGTTTATCTTGTCCATGCTGTCTATCTAGACAACTCAAACTGGAAACTAAAATGTTGATCTGATTGGAGAAGACAGTAGAATACTGATTAATAAAAATAGACAGGAAAGCAGGTAGGATGCAGGGAAATCACATACAAATATCAAGTAATCCCGAGAAGAGCATTTAAATGGCTCCAAGCCTGATAGCATACATAGCAAGATTAACGTAACTGTTCATGTGTGTTTCTTGTAGTAACAGCAACTGTGTGCAGTGCACAGAGTCATCATAGGCTGTTTCCTTCAGATGCAATGGTCTTGAAGGGAAAGTCGATTTGCCAGGCTTCTAACAAATAGCCTCACTGCTAAAAACAACTCTAGTCTAGGACAGAGTCAGCAGTGGTGGGCAGTGTTTACAGAGAAAACTGGAAACCACGCAGAACTGTACATGGAGAGAAGGTCCACAGAAAGAAAGGTTTCTTTGATAGAGGACATATTTTAAGAGCCAGAGGCTAAATCTGCTCTTTGCATTTAGCCAGGTGTAGTGATATAATAACCCTATGCCTTTATAAAATTCAAAAAGTGAAACATGGCTAAATCCGCTTTAGACAAGCCTAAATCTTTAGAAGGAGAAAAAAATAAGATAAAAGGATAGACATTATTACAAGGAACAGACATGAGTAAGTTAATCTTAATCTTGCTGGTTGTTCCTTTCTCAGGCTTTGAGAAATTCAAATTCTCTTCTAATCCACAAATTACTTTAGCATTTCTAAGGGACACAGATGTGTCTTAAATTGATCACTAGAGTGTCAAGTATCAGTTCCAGAGACAGGAAAAGAATCCACAGTCTTTAATTTTTTATGTCTAATTGATTTCAGTTGAGGTGTAGTCAAATGTATATTATTTCTTAATTTGATACCATCCAGTTAAGAGGTCTTACTTTATATGTGTCAAAGTTGCAGGTGTGAAATTAGTCACCAGGCAGGCTGACTGTGCCAGATTCTTTTGACCTTATGGCTGGAAGGAATTTAATTGTAACCTCATAAAGAGAAAGGAATTCTGGCCACTAGGGAAGATGATTACATGGTCATTGACAATGTGAACTTGAATGGCTACATTAGCTCTTTAATTACAATGAATCCAGAAGAAATGTTCAAGGTTGGAGAGGAGGCACGGTAGAGGATAATGACAGGTATTTATGCAAATGGTATCAAAACCGGCAGAATGAAGAGGCTGGACCTGCTTTGGGTCATCTGGAGGCTTTAGCTAGGAGGGAGAAGAACAAATCTTGAAAACGCCTAGCCTCTGTCATGAGAACTCTCTGCACAGTAGCAGGTTTCCAGTCACTTGATCTCAGACATAAACTGCTCTTTATGGGGAGATGGCTGTCTTGTTTCTTCCTCTTTGAATTTTGCAAGTTTTTTAGTGCTAGTTCTCTAAATGGGATGAAGATGTATCCAATCCCCCCACCAACAAAGTCTTCCTTATATAAATTCTCAAGGAAAAAAAAAAGTTTCTTTCTGATTTCTCGCTCTGGCTTTAACTTCTATCAATTCAGAGAACCCAGGGCTGTTCTTAGCAGATAGAACATGGGCATTAAAACTGCATGAATAAATTAATGGTTGAAAGACTGGATGATTATGGAGACATGAATGTTGCAAAGGAGAAATAAAAGCAACTAAAGTTGGATTAAGGGAAACAGCTCCAACATTAAATCTCAATTTACATACCTTTTACGACACTGAAAATCGATGTATTTCTTGGAATTCCGTAAGGGCAATCTGTTGAGAACTCTTGTGAGGGACTCATTTTTAGTTAGAAATTACTTAATTAAGGTAAGGACATAGAAACAGCTTTGCACACCCACAGGCAAAGTACCGTCATTTGTCAGAGTAATGAAACTGGATTTTGTGTATAGGAAAACAAGTTTTCCTCTTTTGAAATGGAGCAAGAGAAGTCTCCATGAAAAGCAGGACTTCTTAGCATTCTTTCTTCATCTCATAATATAGGCTCACTCCAAATGTACATAAAGTAAGACACCCCACTTACACAGAACTTCCGCAATTATTTCCTTCTTTCTCTTCGTTTCATGTCTATCAGGGATTAATTTACCTGTTACTGTGACAGAATATCTGACAAAAAAGGAATTTATGGGAGGAATAGTTTATTTTGGCTCACATTCTGTCTGTCATGGTGGGGAACAGGTGGCAGCAGGAATATAAGGAAAGTGGTCTTTTTGCATCCGTAGGAAGCAGACAGCTGAATACTGGGGCACAGGTTACTTTTCACCCTTTTTATTTAGTCTGAGACCCTAGCCCATGAGATGGTATCATCCATATTTGGAGTGGTTCTTCCTTCCTCAGTAAAAACTCTTTGAGAATACCTTTACATATCACCAAGAGGTGTATTTCCATGCTGAGTCCAAATCCAGTCAACTTGACGATGAATATTTTGGTTCACACTTTAGTATTTTTGTTTGCTTTTCAGCAACATGTTTTGCATGTTACTCTTTTTATGTTTTGTAATGCTTAGGTCTGGAACTCACACATTACACATTATGGTAGTTTGAATGTAATTAGCCCCCATAATCTCATAGGAGTGGCACCATTAGGAGGTGTGGCTTTGTTGGAGTGGGCATGGCCTTGTTGGAGGAAGAGCATCACTGTGGGGGTGGGCCTTGAGGTTTCCTATGCTCAGGATACCACCCAGTGTTTCAGTCAACTTCCTGTTTCTTATAAGATGTAAGACTCTCAGCTACTCCTATAGCATTATATTTGTCTGCATGCTGCCAGGCTTCACACTATGATGATAATGGACTGAACCTCTGAAGAAAATGTAACTGAGCCTCCTCAATTAAATGTTTTCCTTCTAAGAGTTACCATGGTCATGGTGTTTTTTTCACAGCAATAGAAATCCCAACTAAGACACACACGGTAGATAAGCACCCTGCCACTGAGTCTCATGGCATACACAATACCTTTTTGGATGTTATTTTTTAGTACTCCCCAGCTTGAGGCATAATGTGTTATCATTGCTTTCTGCCAGTGAATGCACTTTTGTGGTACATTTCAGAACTTTATACCTGCTCTCATAAGATCGTGGATGGGTTCAAGAGCTAAGACTGTCT
>NW_004949104.1:6691929-6702257 GCF_000317375.1 Microtus ochrogaster
TCCTCAATTAAATGTTTTCCTTCTAAGAGTTACCATGGTCATGGTGTTTTTTTTCACAGCAATAGAAATCCCAACTAAGACACACATGGTAGATAAGCACCCTGCCACTGAGTCTCATGGCATACACAATACCTTTTTGGACATTATTTTTTAGTACTCCCCAGCTTGAGGCATAATGTGTTCTCTGTGCCAGCTAATCATGGTGTTTATTGACATTGAATGAGAATTTCCTCAAGTATTTTTTTCATGAAGTTATACCGTGATTGAGGCAGGACTGTGTCTTAATGTTTATACTCAGCCACTTGTCCACATACACATTTATCATTTAACACCATTTGTGTAGTGAATGAGAGGGTTTTTGTTTATTTAATATGTTCTTTGTTTATTTTTCTTTCTTTTTTTAAAAAATTATTATGTATACAGTGTTCTGTCTGCATGCCAGAAGAGGGAACCCAATTGAATTACAGATGGTTGTGAGCCACCATATCATTGCTGGAAACTGAACTTAGGACCTCTGGAAGAGCAGTCAGTGCTCTTAACCTCTGAGCCATCTCTCCAGCCCCATGTTTATTTTTCAATAGAGGGTTATCATCTTTAGTTGATGAGCAATTATTTTTGTATTTTCTCTCTCCCTCTCATTGTCTTGTGACCATTATCCTTTTCTCATTTTTTCTTTTTACCCTTTCTCAAATACTGACAATCGCCTGCATAACAACAGTTGCTTTATACTATTTTTATATACTTGATTTCTTCTACCTATCATTATTTCATATTTTCCTCCACAAATGTAGATAATTTTAAAGATCCTTCTTAATTATGTTTAGTCTCATAATGGATATAGGACAAATATTTTGTGTGTAATCAGAGATGTGGATACTTTTCCATGTTTGCTTTATTTCCTTCCTTAAATATATAAGCATATCTGAGTAAACACATCCACTCATAGATGAGTTCCTTATCTATGCCTATGAAGAAAAGAACTCTAAGGTTATCTGTAGTTCTTCACGGTCTATTGGTAGATGTTGTGGTTGTCTCAATATACATCATGAAGACTTATGTGACAGTAGTGTGCTAGTAAATTGGCTGTCTGAGAAGAAATGAAGTCATGATATATAGCATTTGCCAGTTTTCATGTTACAAATACTTCTACCATGTGGTTGTATGTTTTCAGTACAACATCACTGAATACAGTGGTAGGTAGAATTTTTCCTGGTCCCAGAAAATCACTGCTATATGATGGGCCACAGGTTTCCAAGAAGTGGTACTGGGAAAATGCTCTTTGTGTAGCATCTTCATTCCCTTTTCTGGAATTTGCCTACCCAATGACATAGTCATCAAATGGCTTATTATAAGGGAGTAGAATAAGCAATGGGCTTCTTATAAAACTTGGATTTATTTAAATGGTTTTGTGAACAGAGGAAGTGTAAACCAGGGTTAGATATAGTGATTATATTCTTTCTATCAGCTTTGAATTAACCCCCTTGCAACAAGAGGGGAATAGAAATAAAATAGTCAGACAAGACAATGTTAGGGCTCTAAGCTGCCAAGCAGTGCTTCTGGTGTACATTGTTGGAGACTGCTTGTTCATTTTCCAGCTTCCCAGACCCAAAATAATCACATAGAACCTGTATTAATTAAAACACTGCTTGGCCTATTAGCTCAAGCTTCTTATTAACTAACTCTTACATCTTAAATTAACCCATTTCTATTAATCTATGTATTGCCACGAGACTGTGGTTTACTGGGTAAAGTTCCAATGTCTGTCTTCTTTGGCAGCTACATGGCATCTCTTTAACTCTGACTATTCTTTCTCTAAAGTCTGTGTTGTTTGAAATTCAAGATCTTAATGATATAAAGGATTTGACAGAAAACCAATGATCTACCCTGCCTTTCACTTTTATGTTTGTATTACTGCCACTTACCTGGAAATTAAACTCTACAACCATTATTGAAGGTTTACAATAGGGAATGGTTCTACAGAAGATCTCTGTCATAGTAACATTCTCCAATAGGTGAATTGTTTTCCAAGCATCTGGCCTGGAGCCCTGGTGTTCTTCTGAAACATCTTTGGGGGTGAACAGGGAACCACAGTTATGAACGTTAGTTTTCTTACAGTTTCATTTGCACAAACCTTGCTCTGCTGAAGCTTTAAGTAAAACCATAAAGAGGTCTTCATGATTCCAGGGTCCATAATAACACCCTTCTTGCTTCAGGTGTCCTTATAGGCACAGGTCTTCCTAATTTCCTCTGATGTTCTTACAACTACCACTTGTAGGAGTAGCCCTTTGGGAAATGATGGATTATGTAGAAGATATACAAACGCAATTAGCTCATAAATCAAGTGCTATCAATGCTTTAGTAGAGGAATACTTAAAGTCAAGAGAAGGAACTCTAACAGAGGAACTTCATCTGTTATTTAAAAGGCAGTACATGTGGGGATGTGCTCTGGTTGGGTGAGGTGCTTTTTGGAGTTACTGAAGTTTGTAACATAGGTGACTAACTCTTCTGGGGAGTCTCAAGAATTGTCTGTAGTCAAGGGCATTGACGCCTTCTCTTAAATAAGGGAACCAACTTGAAATAGACCGAAATTTACTCTCAATACATGGGAAGTTGCTTTTGTCACCAGAAGTTATATCTGCTTTTGGTTTTTACTAGAAAATATAAATGAATACATTGAGTTATGTCTGAACTCTTGGGGAAAAAAAGCAGAGCAAAAATAGCTTTTAACACTGTTCAGTTGGTATTTTCCTCATTCAGTATTTGAGTATGCATACTAATAAATCTCACAGGTGTCTAGAGGGAGATCACATGCCTAAGTCACAGTTATGTGTGATAATTAAGAGGAAGATAAGCATGTAACTTTGGAAACCAAACCCCAAAGCCAGAGGATGCTCATGAGCACAATCATTTACATGAATGGGTAAAGGACAGAGCACAGAGCAGAGGGCAATCAAAGCCTTGCAGGGAACATTAGGTGACTTCTAACATGCCCTAGGCTGCAAATGAAATAAAAAACATTGCTCAGGAATCTCCTATAGCGGAGGAAATATGACATCCACACGTGTGTAAAATGTGGAAATTACCTTGTATCTTATGTGCTTTTTTGCTGGGCTTCACAGTGCAATCACACAAACAAGAATTTTGAAGTAAGCATCTTCATTTACAGAATGTGTTCACTGTAATCCTGAGAATTTAATGTGTATAACCCAATTAACAGGATACTAAGCATATTTAGACTTAGTTAAGTGAAGGTAATTGTGAGTTGAATATACAATAGCTTTGAAATTGTATACTTTCTCTTGCTCTGTCCAGTCTTTTGTTCTCAACATGTTATTAGAATCTTTTAGCAATGATTTCTTGCTATAGACTAGATGTTAATGATCTCATTCTTTATAGGTGAACTTTACTTTTACAGAAACATTTATTTGTAACAAATTCCTTTGCCTATCTAAATTTCATAAGCTATAAGCCATACTGTGATGGTTTAAAAGAAAATGGCCCCAAAGGAAGTGAGCCTATTAGGAGGTGCGCCCTTGTGGAGGGAAGAGTGTCACTGTGGAGGTGGGCTTTGAGGTCTCATATATGCTCAAGCCATGCCCAGTGAGATAAACTGCTTCCTGTTGTTTTTCTAAGATGTAGAACCCACCTAGTTCTCTAGCACCATGTCGGCCTACAAGCTGCCTTGCTTCCTGCCATGATGACAATGTCCTAAACCTCTGAACTGTAAAAGAGCCACCCAAATTAAATGTTTCCCATTATAAGAGTTGCTGAGGCCATGGTTTCTGTTCACAGTAGTAGAAACACTGACTAAGACACATACTTTGTTAACTTCCCACACCAGGGAAGAAGGCATTTTCTTGATTGGGGAAAGATATAGTGGGATCCAGTCTACTGTGGGCAGCACTATCCCTGGGCAGGTCCTGGGCTGTGTAAGGAAGGGAGTTGAGCAGGCCATCGGAGTGAATCAGGAGGTGGTGTCCTCTGTGTTCTCTGCCTCAGTGTCTGCTCCAGATTCCAGCTTGATTCCTGCCCTGACTCCTCTCAAGGATGGACTGGGATGTTGAAGTGTCAGTCAAACAAATGCTTCCCTCCCCCACATTAGTTTAGTCAGTGTTTTGTCACAGCTGCAGAAAGCAAACCAGGACACCACATCTCCTCAGTTATTAATTTCTTCATTTTCTCGCTTTTCCTTGGGTAAAGCTTTTTTCCCCCTTCAAATTTTCTTTTATAGCCTTCTTAATGTCACTGCTTTACTAGTGGCTGTTGTTTGGGTTATGATTTGATCCTTTTTATGAGTTTTTTTTGGGGGGGGGAGTTGAGCTTTCTATCATTGTTTGGTTTTTATCACTGCTTTCTGCCAGTGAATGCACTTTTGTGGTACATTTCAGAACTTTATACCTGCTCTCATAAGATCGTGGATGGGTTCAAGAGCTAAGACTGTCTAAGATATCTAAGATAAAATGTCTGCTATGGTCAGAGATATTTTTTATAAAGTCAAAGACAATGTCAACTAGTCACAGGCCATTGTTTTTCCTCCTGCCTCTGAGGTAAATACAGCTGTGTGAAAGAACTTGATGGGCCATTAACTGACAATCTACTAAGTATATCTTTAGACATGTAAAGATATACATATTGCATTTGCTTAACTTTGCATACCACTTGTGTGGAGTAGCAGCATCCATTCATTCATGGACCCTTAAAGGATGTTGCAGATGGATCACTCACATGTCATGGGACATGGCATGTTCTTGTGTGATTTTTGTAGACCGGGAGAGGTATCACCCAAAGATCATGTAGACTCAGTAGTGACAACTTGTTATGTTCACTGCAGCATCTTATAAATAGTATCTAAATATTAACAATACTCCTGGTCTCTTTGTGAAGGCAGACTGGAAAAATCCAATTAGGGGATTTGTCAGTATGTCCCACTTAGATCTTCTTATCCAAAAAAGTTAAATGTCATACCTTCTGGTCTTGACTGGCTTATGGGAGACTGTTTTTTTTTCACATAACAAATATTTACAAAAAAGAAACCCATGTAAATGAATTATTACTTCTAACTATACTGTCATTGAAAGAAAGAGTCTTGATTAGGAAAACAAAGAACAGTCAATTTCTCTAGAAAGGAAATGGACACAAAGGCAAGAGTGTGCAACAGACTTGACAACATCTTTGAGTATTTACTGAGTTTTATCATGCTTACTACGACATGCATCTTTCGGTTTTAGTATGAAATTAATAGTATGATATTTCTTTGTGATGAGGAAAGTTTTTCTATGGTATGTGTGAATTCATTTCTTATCAATGAATTGGAGTTTGGAATATTTTTAGATTGTCTCAAGACTCTAAGTCTTGGTTTAAGATAGTTAATGACAAGAGATGATCTTTGAGAAGTGAAATGTCTTCATAGGCTCAAACTCATGATTATTATCTTTGACTTTATATCTTTAATGACTGCTGTGAACATACTTGTAGAAGTTATCCAAGGTGTCTCACCAGAAGCATTTCAGAGTTTTTGACATCCCCAAAGACATCATGGCCACACACGATGATATCTGATGCTAACAGAAATAACATGTTTGTGGAGGTAGATTGCTTTTCTAAGTTAAAAAAATAACTGGGGTTGGGGAGTTTGTCTGTGGGTAAAGTGCTTATAGTGTAGGCATGAGGACACGAGTTTGATTCTTAGAACCCAGGTAAAAGGGTTAGGCATGGGGGTTCGCACCTGCAATTCCAGTGCTTGGAAGGCAGAGGCAGGTGGAGTCCGAGGGCCCTGTGGCCAGACAATGTAGCCTAAAGCACAGGCTCCTGGTCAATAAGAGAAACCTACAAAGAAAAGGTAGGTGGCCCTTGGGGAGCTAAACAAGTCTGGCTTCCACATGTATGTCCATATACATATATACCAAAAATTATCTTGACAGTTAATGTTCTTTTGTGTTTTATTCACAAGACATCCACCTGAACTTCTGGCTTTTTATTTTCAGTTGTAGGGGAGTCGCCTGTCAAGTAACCCATTTACAAAGATTCACTGAGTGGGCAATGAATGACTATGCAGTCTTATTAATTTGACTACTTACAACAAGGAAAAATAATAAAAAAAACCAATTAGAAATAAAGCATCCAGTGACTGTAACTTATCAGCTGGAGGAGTAACTGGTGCAGTTTAAGAAACCAGTCCTTTACAATGGTTAGTTAGCCCTTTGCTGCTCCCTGTGTGAGCCTCTCAATAGCAGCATTGGCCTCTCCTGGCTGCGTGTTGAAAAGTACGAAAGAGTCTCACATGCTGCCTGATGTCTCTGAATTAAAATCTGCAGTTTCACAGGGCTACCCGGTGATTCGCACATACAGTTTGAGAAGTTCCGCTCCAAGGCAACGTAGAGCTGAGGTAGATGAAAATATATCCGGGAATACCTTAGCCTCGCCCGAACTTGCTTAATTGTAATGGCAATTAACAGAAAGTACATGGACTAGCAATTAACGAAAGGCAGAAAGAGTTCCCTGCCAAGCTGGTGGTACGCACAAAAGGGCCCAGAGTGTAGAGAGGAAAGAGCAATCACAGCCAATTAGGTCTGCTGGGGAAGATTCTTAGCTTGTTGCTCTCTGGTATTTTGAATTCGTTCACTTCTAGCACCTGCTGTAAACTCGTGCAGCCCTAGGGGGCAATGCAGTACAGTCAAAATAGGTTGTACCAGCAAAGCTCTTTCTTGGTGGCCCTTTGACCTTGACAAATCAATTACAGTCCCCTCGAGTCTCAGTGTTTTTGAGGAAAAGGAAAACAGTGTCTTTGCAAGCAAAATACTTGCCTCGCTTGTTGTCTCTTCTCTTGTTGTCTTCTTCATGTCTAATGCAGAGAATGAAGACCGCTTCCAGCGCTTCAAAGACAGCATAGGATTTGGAGACACAACCCCATCTGAAGGATGCTGTAAGTTGTGGCTATGTTGATAAGTAAGTTAGCATGCTTGAAAGCAACTTGTCACTGTGTCCTCCTGAAAGGGACGGAACGGAGACTTCTAACTACCGCACTAAAGGTGGTCTCTGGAAAAGCAGAGCGTTGTAGCTTTAGCATCTGGATTTTCTTAGTGTCCCTCCGTCCGAGGTGGTCAGTCAGACACACTCAAAAGTGTAAACAAAAGCTGTAGGCACTTACTGGAGTCTCTTGGTGATCTGCAAAAACCTGCCAGGGCCCAGAATTCATCCCAGACTAGATAAGCAGGCTCTCTAGGCTTAGGAAGCAACTCAGGTGACTTTAGGTGAGAAGTTAGCCTAAGAACGGCCACAAACTGTGTTACAGATTGAGTACGCTACAAAGCATTCATTACGAGCTTAGTACTAAGTACAAGTAAGTACCACACTTTGCCCCCAGAGGCTATAGCTCCTCCACAAACAAATTCATGTGGTTCTTGTGGTTCTGAGGGTGTGATGGGTGAAAATATATACGCTAAGTCTTAATGTATCTGATACACACCGGAAAAAATTCTCACTATTCTGTGGGATCAGTGGGCCTTAATTTTTTTATTTCATGCACTCTAGAACATTCAGAGGACGACAGGATGAAGCAGGTTTCCCTGAGAAATTCACTGACCTTCCTAGCTCTTTATCTTTTTGTGATAAAGTAATTATTTTTCCTCAACCATTGTTAGAGAAAGAGAGAGGAGTGTGTCTGTGCGAGATTGTTTCATTTAACCAGTATTTATATATTTACTCGTGAGCTTTAGAAAGTTTTTTTTTCGTTTTATAAGAATGATCAATGATGGCACTTTGGATGATTGAGGTATAATTATATCTTCTTTTAGAACTTAAAAGTTTGGGAAGCAATGAAGACGTTTATATTCATGCATAGTGACTGAGGATAATGGGAATCATTTCTTTCCAGGGTGAAACGAGGATTGTAATAGCTACCCCTTCCACTTTCCCCCTTTTTTCTTTCCCTTTCCTCTTCCTCTTCTTGCCCTTTGTTCTCTCTCTCTCTTTTTCATGCTATTAAAAAAAATATTTTACGTATTGGTGTTTTGTTTACATGTAAATCTGCGTACCGCATGCATGCCTTGTAGCTAGGAAGAGTAGAGCATTGGATCTTCTGGAACTGGAGTTACAGATGGTTGTAAGCTGCCATGTGGGTGCTGAGAATCGAGCCAGGTCCTCTAGAAGATCAGTCAGTGTTCTTAACCCACAAGCCATTTCTTCAGCTCTCTTGTCTTATACATCCCAGGTTAGCCTCTAATCTGTTATGTAGTTCAGACTAGCCTTAAATTCCTGCTCCTGTCTTCACCTCTCACATGCTGGGACTAGATCAGATGTTTGCTGGATCTTATTCTATAAGTGGAGTTATATGTTAAATAACTTCACTAATAGAAACTGTCATTTTTTTTTTGTGAAGAAACTATGATGAACTCTGACAATTGCTTTCTGCATTAATTTAGATGATCATCTTTCATCCCATTAAAGAATCACTCTATTCGGAGCTGAGGTTGAATACAAGGAACTCATACGTGCTAACTATATGTTCTGCTGATGACTACATTCCTAGTCTTAGGCTGCATATAGGAAGTCAGTTCTGTGTATCATGGATAGTCCCATTCATTTATAATGTCTAACTCTTTGGAAATGTTGTCAAATTGTTTGTTCTTATTTTATCGAAGATTTTTGTGATATTTGTCTAGCTTTATTTTTCAATGTCTTTCTCTGACTTAGATATTTGGCCTCATGAAAGTATCGTTGGGCTAGTCCCTCTAGCTCTAGATGTTTGGAGAGCTGAGTGAGTATTGTCTGTAATTCTCCTTTGACTATTTTGTAAAACTCATTTATGAATTAAGGTTTCTTTTGTTGGAATTTTTGTTTGTTTGTTTTGTTTTTGCTTTTTTAGTTTCTCAAGACAAGATTTCTCTGGGTATTCCTGAATGCCCTGGAATTCACTCCACAGACCAGATTAGTCTTGAACTAAAAGAGATCCATCTGCCTCTGACACTCAAGTTCTAGGAACTAATGGCATGCATCACCACTGCCTGGCTTGGAAAGTTTTTTACTTGGTTAATTTCTTCTTTATTTATTTGTCTGTTTGAGTTTTTATTTTTTTATTATTAAATTATGGTCAATTTATTTTTCTAGGAATTTATTTCTTTAAGACTCTAAATTTATTAACATAAAATTATTCATAACATTCTGTAATGATTCTCCTTTATTTTAAATTTCAGAAGCATCAGTTACAATCTCCACTTTCATTTATGAGTCTATCTGAGTCTTCTCTCTATTTTACTACTCTGAGGGTTTGCTGACTGTCTTTATAATTTTCAAGAGCCAGCTCTTAGTTTTATTGATTTTTGTTCCTACTCTTCCTGTTTTCTATTTCTAATCTGATTTTATTTTCTTTCTTTCTCATGAGCTTCATCTGTCCTTTTAAATCACTCCATTGAAACTTAATTTTGGTCTATTCATTTGGAATGTTTTCATCCATTTTATTCTAGACACTTATTACTGATTTGCTGTTTAGTTTGAAGATTCTTTTTTCATCATAATTAAATAGATGATCTTCCTCTATTTTAATTTTTATTTGCATGGAATACCTTTATCCTTGCCTTCATTTTTAGTTTTTATGTGCCACAAGAGTTAGAATCAGACTTGTATAGGCAGCATATGTTGATCCTATTTCCAATCCATTCATCCTCTCTGTTTTTTATTAGAGAGTTTAATTTCCATTTGAGGCATTTCTTCATATATAAGAACTTACCCCTGCCACTGCATTGTTTTCTGGATGTTTTAAAGACATATTGCTTTCTTATGATTTTTCCATATTTGGTTTAACAACAAATTAGTTCTACCTTTAAACATGTACCTTGAATTTGTTTACTTTATTCCTGTTAACACTTGCACAATTCTTGTTTTAGTTTAAACATCTCTCCCAATCTTAGATTGGAACTGATTTTATCCTGTTTGTTTTGTGCACAAGTCATCAGTTTATTCTTTAGATCTCAAATTGAACCACGTCATCTCTATCACGTCTCTGCATGACTTCAGAATGTTAGCTGCTTGTTACCCACTATGTGGAACATAACCATAGCGAGAGAAATCTGTCTTCCTTCTATTATTCCACCAGTAAATGCTACTCAGTGTAAGATGTCTGATAATGTACTAAAATGATCATAATTACTTGATGAGTTGGGTGAGTGTCTTATCGAGAGTCTGAAGTTAATATCTTCAGTCTGAAAAGACATGCATGTCAATAATTGCCTTAGGCCAAGCCAAGGAAGAACTATAGTTTTACTTGTGTTCTTAAAAAGCTAGAGATTATTACTTTGATTAGCACATTTCCCATTTACTCGGTATATATATAT
>NW_004949104.1:6702357-6718317 GCF_000317375.1 Microtus ochrogaster
TATCTCTGGCTTCTCTATGGCTAATTCTGGTCAGCTAGTAGCTGGCTCCACTTTCTGATTCAAGGTTAACTCAGTCTCAGGGTGTCACGTTGCGATCAAATATCTTGCAACAAAATGCTAGTCATTTTCTCTTTTAATATTGCTTCTGTTTTCTTGATTTTATTTTTTAACACATGAAAATTCACATGTCCTACCTTTGATTTGCAATAAATTATAAGTAATTTCTTCAAGTGACTGTATTGGATCATCCAATTATTTATATACTGTGTGTCATCTGCTGTTTAATCTGCACTTTAATTTTTCATTTTATTAGCCTTTCATCTCTAGGAGTAAAGGTTTGTGTTATGTTAGGAGGTTGGACATTTCTATGATGTTTTATCCTATTCCTAAACTTTAACTATGTCTTTTATTCTTTTTAGCACAATTAGTTTTATGAGCTTACTGCTCTGTGAGCCTGTTTTTGTTAGTTTGTTGTTTCTGTTGACTTTGACTCATGTCTTCTTGGACCTATTATGTCTAAATTTGATAGTGAATTATATTTTCTGCACATTTTGTCTAGAGACTATTTTTTAGTGTGTAAAGTGCGTTCCTTTATGTAGGGAGGAGTATGTTTTCTTTAGGCATGCATTACAAGATACTTTTCACTGAATTTCAGCTTCCAGTCATTTTTATCTTGTGGTAGCCATACTGGATATGAGATTCTATTGTAAATGCTTGTGTGTTTGAGCTTCCTGAGGTGAGCATGTCTTCCCACCTCACTTTGCCTTGTAGCCTTTTATTTTAGATCACTTACCAATGAAAGCCCAAATTCACTCAGTTGTCTCTGTCCTAAACTTTGCTGTTATTAATCTTAGTCCTGTAGCACTAGGGACTGAACCCGGGGTACTGAACAAACTCAGCAAGCCTTCCACCATTGCACTAGACCTTTCCTATCGAATTCTGTGCTCTGCAAGCCCCAGGCTTTATTTTCCTATTTTCTGTAATGTTGGAATCCATTAAAACTTATGATCAGAACCACTGGACATTAAAATGTGTCCTCCGAGCATTGCTTTTGCTTTTAGGATTTGCCTACATTTCTGAACACATTTTTGCATTTTTTTTCTGACCAATGCCAATCCCTTAGTATGCCGGTCAGTTTAGCCTTGAAGTAAAGTTGTCAAATAAAAAAAAGATTATTTGTAGACAGTCTGTACTCAAAGAACTTTCTAGGAATTTAGTTTGGCACATTCATGGAAATGGCTTATTTACAAGATAATTTCATTTTAATCTAACACTTCTTAAAGTGTTATGCATCTTTATGTATCAAGACTCTGTCACATGGTTTATGTGTACCACCTGGTTAAATGGCCATAAGCTATCCTCAAGTCACAAAGTCCCTAAAATTGCAGCCATCTGTGGAATGGATGCTAAGCCATGCTGGCTTTCTACAGGTCCTGTCTTGTCCCACCTCTCCAGTTCATACACATCTGAGGACCTGTATTCTCTGTGTGTTTTACAGTAAAGACTTGCTAACCTTAAGGAGGGTTTATCCCCCATGATCAGAAGCAGCTAGGATCATCTGTGATGTTGCACATTAATGCCAAGTGACTCCAAGACTGAATAGCAAGTTCCACTCAGCTGATCCCAAACCTGCCAAGTTTGAATAATAACAAACAGATGAAAATGGTCATTCAACAGATGTGGGAGGTGACAGATATCCATACCAAAAGACCCAACAGCAAATCAACTGCAGATGCTGAGGTTGCAAAAACAAAAATGACACACAAAAAAGTCAAGGCAGTATGCCTCCTCCAAAAATTAGTACTCACTTAGGATCTCTGAGAAAAGTGTCTTATTAAGTTTACCATTGCTGCGATGAAACACAACTACCAAAAGCAACTTATAACTGGAGTTCCTCTCCCACCTGCCAGTTCCCGAATAACCATTCAGAGGCTTGATATGACTTGTAAATGTTTGACTGGTGGCTCAGGCTTATTGCTAGCTAGCTCCTACATTTAAATTAACCCATTTCTATTAATCTATGTATTGCCACATGGCAATTACCTCATTTTTTTACATGTCTTGTTTCCTCAGCAACTGGTTGGTGTCTCCCAGACTCTGCCCTTCTTCACCTGTATCTCTGCTTTGATTTCCCGCCTGGCTCTAGTCTGCCTTGCCATAGGCCAAAGCAGCTTTATTTATCAACCAATGAGGACAATACATATTCAGAGTGTTTAAAAAGATATTCCACAGCAGCAACTTGGGGAGGAAGGGTTTATTTGGCTTATGCTTCTACATTGTAGTTCATTGAAAGAAGCCAGGTTAGGAACTCAAGCAGTGCTGAAACCCAGAGCCAGGAACTGATGCAGAGACCATATAGTGTTACTTACTGGCTTGCTCATCATGGATTTCTCAGCCTGATTTCTTCCTTCCTTCCTCCCTTCCTTCCTTCCTTTTTAAAAGTTATTTGTTTGTCATATAATACATTCCAATTAAAGCCTTCTCTCCCTACCCTCCTCATAGTCTCCCTCACCAGCTCTCCTCTTTTTCAGATCCAATCCTCCTCCATTTCCATTTAGAAAAGAGCAGGCATCACCTTGATGGCAACAAGACTAGGCATGACCTCTCAAACCAAGCTTGGATGAGGCAACCCAATAGGAAGAAAGAGGTCTCACAAGCAAGCAAAGGAGTTAGAGACACCACTATGCCCATTGTTAGGAGTCCAACAAAAATTCCAAGCTAAAGAACCACAGCATGTATGCAGAGGATCTACCATTGATCCATACAGGTTCTGTGATTGCCGTTTCAATTTCTGTGAGCTCCTTCGAGCCATACTTAATAGATTCTGTGGCCTTGTTCTTCAGGTGTCCTTGACCCCTCTAGAGCATACAATCCTCCCCCACCTACTCTTCTACAGAGTTCAGTAGCTCTGCCTAATGTTTGGCTGTAGGTCTCTGTGTTTATTTCTATCAGCTGTTGGAGAAAGCCTGTATAATAGCAATTGGGCTAGGTACCAATTCTATGAGTATAGCATTAGGAACTATTTCATTGACTTTTTTTTTTTTAGTCAAGTTTGAATCTACCCTAGGTCTCAGAGCCATCTAGCTTCCAGATTCTGTCTATCTAGAGATGTGGGGCATGGACTCCTATTATAGCCTGGGCTTCAAGTTGGACAAGTCATTGAATGGCCACTCCCACAAATTCCGAGCCACCATTGCCCCAGAGCATCTTGCAGGCAGGATAGGTTGTGGGTTTGGTCCAGAAGATGGCCGGTTCAGTCTCTGCATCCTCCATTACTAGGAGTTCTTGCTAGTGTCATAGAATCCAGGACCACATGCCCAAGGGTTCCACAATGGACAGTTCTCTCCAGTTACTCGCTAATTAATAAAATACCCTACATACTTGCTACAGTCTGACCTTTTGGAGATATTTTCTCAGTTGAGCTTTAACTCTTTCAGATAACTCTAGCTTGTATCAAGTTGACATAAAACTATCCAACACAGTAAGCAACTTACATAACACATATGACAACTGAAAATAGCAATTATTAATATGTATAACAAACTCAAAAATAATATAAATAAATGCCAAAATGGAGTCTAATAAACACCAATCTAAGGAGTTGATTGAAATAAGGAAAACAATTCAGGATATGTATATAGAATTCAGTAATGAGATAAAAATTCTGAAGAAATGACAGACCAAAATAAAACTTGAAATAAAAAGTAAGTATGTCTTGCTCAATGGCCACAGTAGCCCATTTTCGTATGTAAAATGTTTATTTTAATTTTAGAAATCAGAAAACTGAGATTGAGAAAACTTGATAACTTTTCTAGTCTCTCCTGTCAGACTGTTTTGGAGCCAGTAGTCAACTCAATTGAAAGTTTTGTTCTGTTTTTCTTTCATTTTTTTTTTAAAATGAAGTACAGCAGAGATAAGGTAGTAAGGAAGTGTTAATATAATGTATATACACTGATAGCATTCAGCTGTTGTAAGCATTTTGTCTTATGTGTTTGTTCTCTTGATGTGTACCTTCACACTTTTGCTGATTCTTGAGGGAAAGTTTTAGGTATGAGAATTTAGACCTCAAACTGAGACTTTAGTCACAAAGTAAGCTTATAGCGATCTTCAAAGTGGTCCCTTTGGAGATTTTTAAAAAATTATTTTCCAAGAAAAAGGGGGAAATTCTTTGAGAGAGAAACTCTTTTATCTTGGAAATCCAAGGTTTCATGTAGTGCTTGGTGTATAGCAGGTGAATCAATGAGTTCTTTGTTAACTTGGGAGAAGCTATGTTATTGAGAAAGGAAGTAAAAGTTATCCAGGGTAAGAAACTTGTTCTGCTATAGGTGACAAGAGACAGGGACATGTGGAAGAGGGGATAATCTTTGAGAATCAGATTTTTTTTTTACCATGACAAGAAATGAGAAGAAAACATTGATGTAAATCTAAATGCTTAAACATGCTATTGACTGATTTTCCAGTTGCTGCTCCCAGGAGTTTGGTCTCTGTCTTCTTTCTGTATGTCTAGCCAATTATATGGCTACTAGGGAATTGAGGTGAATTGAAGAATTAGTTCTATTGTACTATTTATAGCCAATGTAATTTCCACATGTTATTGTCACCATCCCTGCTACTGAAGCCAGTTATAATGATAGCATTACTCCTACTGAAACAGTGTCTGTTATTGTCAGGAGAGCCTCTTAAGAGAACAGTGGAGCCAAGGAGGGAATAGAATCTTAATTTTAAGGAAAAGAAGATTTAAAGTAAATTCAGTTTTTAATTCAGGTATTCTGTCTGAAAAATGCCATGTTTCTTCTGCATTGCTCCTTTGCTCTTCGTTAGCATCTGTTGGTCCCTTGCAGGCACAGTTGTAGATGTCAGATTAGAAAAAAAAAAAAAGAGACAAAACAAAGCTAGACAGCAGAATCTCCAACATTATTGAAAGACTGCGATTTCTGTTGTAACCATGGATCTCTTTTGAGATGGATATCTAAATATTTATAGATATCACCAATGAGATATAAGCATTTATGAAGCATATTTAATATGTGTCAATACGTGCATCTCTTCATGTCCTGGAGTGAATTATGCTTATGACTACACTGACAGGCAGGAAAGCACAGTGTAAGAAAGGGAACAGACTGGGCCTGCGGTTGGGAGATGATGGCTGGGAGCAGCTATGTGATTGCTCTAAACACCAGCTGAGGTCGGATTCTAAACCTTGGGGCCACTAGATGCCTACTGTGTGATATGATTGTTTGTCTAACCAAACCTTCATGTGATTTCCATCTTTTCTCTCCTTGCACTAGATACCAGGGCCATGTTCATGCCAAGGCAAGTGGAGTATTTGCTGGCAGAGGACCCAGAGAGTTTGGGGTTGAGTAGCTTTGAAAGACCAAGCTTGTTCTTCCCCTAGTCTAGTCCCGTTTGCATTATTGCCCCGTCTAAGAACTTCTTGCAACTGCATCAAAGGCTACTAGATCATACCACTTTGTTCATTGAATTGACTTTCAAGTTTCAAAAGAAAGTCAAACATCAATTCCAGAATGAGACATTGGTCCTATAATCTTATTATGACCTGGTACATTGGTACACACCATTTTCTAAAGACAGATGGTTTTCTTTTGATAGCCATTCCTAGAGAGGTGTCTTGTTTTCTTTCTGCTGTTCGGTAATAACTTATCTGGTGTTTACCTCCCATCCACACATCTCATTCACAGGACAGAGAAATACATTTTATTTTCAGACATCAAATGGAGAAACACGAAACAATGACTGGAAATCAACTGCAAATTGGTATTTTCACTTTATGCAATGTTCCACCCTTTGGTAATAACCACCTCCGTGTAATCTCTGGGATCTGTGCGACAAGGTACTTTCCTGGTAAATGTGAATAATAGAAATGCAATCTTCAACGGAATTTGATAATGTCTATAATCCTCTGTATTATAGGCCTCGCACTTGTTAGAAGAATATCAAATATGATTGCAGCGAGAAGTACATTCTTAATAGCATATGAAGTTCAAACTCAGACCTTAGGTATATTAGAATAACAATGACACAGACCACAAGGTACTGAGCAAATATGCCAGGCAGTAAAACAGAACCATAAAAAAGTGAGGGGACAAGAAGAATTGAACAGTTTTTATTTAGGTTCTGTTCGTAAGGGACTCTTGGAATCCGTAGAAAGGAAGAGTAAACGCATGTTCCTTGTGGGATGCATTGCATGGCTTAGTACCCTAGGTTGCTTTTTAACAGCTTCAGACCATAGATGCTCACAGATCTGCAAGTTTTTATAGCCACCTACCCTGTAAAAGGTATTTGAGATGAGAGATAACTAATATCAAGGCTTTGACTCTAACTGAATGTGGAGGGAGAAGGAGACTAGGAAGTGTGCAGGAGAACACATATAAGCAAATCCCTCTGTTCAATGATAACTATCATACAGTTGTTTTAAAGGTTTGCATACATGCTGGAAATCTACCACTGTGTGCCAGAAGCCACCTATGTAGTACTGTGCTAAATCTGAATCCTTTTGTGTTCTGTCTCACCGGCATCTACCTGTCCAATTACAACTGCTGGGGCCACATTAGGGAGCGTAGGAGGGATTTTACAGAAGCTCCTGCTGGCTCCCAGGCACTGTTTCCTGCACACAGCTACAGGAAGAATCCCAGGAGGCTGCCGTAGGTGCTCCTAGCATTGCTTATTCTGGCTATTCACTGCATCTAAGCCATCTGTTCACCGTGAAAGAGGCTACTTCCTCACTCTAAGTCTCTCCCTGCAACATGGCTACTGAGCAATGCCACTCAGGAGTCATAGCTTTACCATCACCTCCGAGAAAGTCTTGGGGTGTAACATCAAGTCTCTGAACTCTCATAGGAAAGAGCCAGCTTCTCTTCTCCCATGTACTCACTTTCTCCTGAAATACCCAGGAGAACATCCTCCTCCTAGATCCCTTCTCAGAGGAATGCCGACCATGAGATCAGGTACTCTTTGCCCCATGTCTGCAGACTACTTGAAATTCAGGTGGGAACAGCTTCGAAGGAAAGTACAGAACACAATCTTGTTGAAAGTAACAAAGATCTCTTTCTTATTTTCGCACCTTCTTTTCTTTACTCTTCTTTCTTTGATTCAAAAGGATATTGATGTAAGTTTGTTTCTTGTATACACCTGCAACCCACTAGACTGTGAACTACCGAAGACCAAGTACCAGTATTTTTTAATCCCCTGGAATTATATTATTTTTTTAAATTTTATTTGTTTACTACATGTACAGTTTTCTGCCTACATGTATGCCTGCAGGCCAGAAGAGGGCGCCAGATTACAGATGGTTGTGAGCCATCATGTGGATACTGGGAACTGAACTCAGGACCTTTGGAAGAACAGTCAATGCTCTTAACCTCCAAGCCATCTCTCCAGCCCCAATTATATTCTTAACCCAGATCTAATCTTGGATAGATAATCTGACTGAGGAAAGGAGCGAATATTTTGCTAGCCACATCTTAATTTAAGTATTTCCTTTGATATTGCAACCTGGTTTTCCAACCAAGAGGCTCCATGCTTCTTGGAGAGTCTAATCACATTTACAGACCTGCTTAAGACCTAAGGATCTCTCCCCATCTGAGTTCTGCTTCACCTGTGGGGGTGGCCTGTATGTCTCAAGCTGCTGTGGAACACAGGTTGCAGGCAAGGAGGCTGAGCTGCTCTGAGAAGAGCATAATAGACTTGCAACGACTCCTGGCATGTCCCGAGGGATCCTTCCTCTTCCCTACAGAGAGGCTGGTGATCATTCAGTGGCGTGTCTCATTTGACAAGACAACGAAATCAGCTCCTCCTTAGGTAATTTCTAGCTCGGCTCTCCATGTTTATATTAAAAGGTTAATTGCTTTCCACCTATGAATCCCCAGCCCAGCTTTCCTGAGAAAGAAAAGCCGCCTCCACCGGAGCTGATTTGTGCTGTAATATCATCTGCTGCATCAGGTACACAGACTCTCTTTATTTGAGGCCAAGTGCACATTCCCGTTCGAGAGACGGTTGCTGTTGGCAGCCAGCAGCGGGCTGGCTGGATAACTGTTTGGTTCTAAAGCCCTTGAAGACTTTACTCGCTCTTTCTATTTACTGTGGGTTGGTGGAGAGCGGTACCTTATTTTCAAGGGCAGCCTTTAATGAGCATCCAGTGGCTTTTTGATGTTTCCCTACCACAGACTGTGGGCAGAGGCAGTGCTAGAAATCAGACGTTTTCATTTGTGGAAGTATTTTGTATTGAACCCTGTCAAAAATAACACTGCCTTTGGGATATAGAAAACCCAATTTGATAAGAATGTTTCTGCTTCCCCCTCGCCCCATTTCTCTCTTGCGCATGGACACATTCTCTCTGTGAGGGTGTAGTCTTTGGACTTCAGCCATTTCTCACCTGGAAAGTAATTTTGGTTGTGGCTTTTTGCAGTTCACTGATGACTTGAAGTTCAGTTCAGTGATGTTTTTAAGTGGTTCTGTTCTAAAAGGACCCAAATTAAACCCTGTAAGGGTTACAGGCGAGAGCAGTCAGTCCATCTGCTCTTCCTGGGAACTCCCCACTAAGCATCATTTACTAAGGAATGGGGGTTTCATGAGCCTTCTGTCCCCTCAGCTGCATCTCTCCCAAAGCTTCCTTGGCGGAAGAAGAAGGGTCTGGGACTGACAATTGAGAAGGTGACAGACACTTCTAGGCTCAGAAATTCTGACTCGCTGAGTTGGAAATAAGTGTTGGACAGGAACTGTCTTCTCAGACAGATGAACTCTTATCTTGGGTTTGAAAACCATTATTCCTATGACTTGTTTATCAGTCCACGCAAAAGGTAGTTAAGCATCTACCTGAAAGGCTAGGCTGCAAACGAGACTTCAATTTGATCAGTAAGGCGTATGGTTTAGTGGAACAAGAGAGTGAACAAATACAAGAAACAATAAGAAGAACCAAACTTTCTTGTGTACAGATACGATGTCAGCGTAGGGCAGTGTTTCTTATCTTCTTTTTCTTTACCACCCCCTGAGGGAGGTTAGTCCTCTTTTTTTGTTACTACACCCTTTCTTTGAAATTTGATACTTTTTATTTACAGTATGTGGGTTATGTATTATATATCTGGATTTTTATAAAGATGATACGTTCTTAGCATTTTTTAAAAAATATGATAAGTTCTTAGCATTTTTTTCCCTAGTGAAGTTTGTACTTTGACATTTTCATGCATGTGTATAGTGTCTTTACTCACTATCACCCCTTAACCCTCTCTTAACCTTCTCTCTCTCCATCTCCTCCTCTTCCCTACAAATCTCTTACAGTAATGTCTTTCTGTTTTCTTTTGTGACCTACTCATTTTAACCAGGGCCGTATGCATTTCTGACTGCAAGTTTAGAAATATCCGTCAGAACTTAGTGGACCCACTGTACTTTTCTTAGCTTCTGCTGGGAACAAGTAGTTCAGCCTTAAGAGGCAATGCCCCACAATTGGCTGTTAACAGGCCCCGTTTTGGTCAGGACTAATCCACAGAACTTTAGCTGCTGTGAGTTCATGATTGCAAGGCTGTGTCAAGCCCAGAAGAGAGCATTTTGCAGCCATTCTTTTTAACTTTCAGGTCTTATAATTCTTTTTACTCTTGTGTGATTTCCCCCAAGCCTTAGAAGTGGTAGGATAAATGGTAAGGTGCACGGAGAGAATAGTTGTCTGCAGACCAGAAAGAACAACCTTGTCTTGTGCTGGATCCACAGGCCCCTACACTTTCAACTCTCCAGTTTCCACACTCTGAAAAAAGAAAACTCATTGTTTGTAAATCCCCAATTCCAGGTATTCTGGTACAGCACTGCAAATCAATACATGAATGATATCACTTCAACGGAAAACATAGGGTCTATAGGGGTAGCAATTGTTTTTCCTTTGGAAAACCTTAGTAAGACTTAATAGTAGTGACATGTATTACTTAAGGCACTAAAGACAAGTAGGCATTCCCACAGCTAAGTAAAAGGGGATAGCCATGTATGAACATAGAATAATATATGGAAAAGTGCACATGTACAAAAGATTAGTTTATCTTATGACATGCAGAAATAAATTTGAAGCCTCTGTGTGTCTCTGGAACTCACAACGTAGAAGAGGAGTGCATATTCCTACAAGTTGTCCACACACACACACACACACACACGCACGCACGCACGCACGCACGCACACAATAATAATAATAAATATAAAAATTTACCATAGACTAGGTAATTTTTTTAAACATTAGCCAAAACTAAGACACTAGGGCAGTGAGAATTTGTTAGCAAGGACCTAACAATACCTCTGAAAAGCTCTGTGATGGATCATCTCTGCAGGTCAGAGGAGAGAGAGGAAGCACTGAAGAAGAAATAAATTCTCTGAATTCAGTGGGAAGTAGTAGGATATTCGGGGACCCTGATCGGAACTCAATGGAGATAATGGGAATTTAATAAGGATAATGGGAAGAGCCACTGGTCATTTGGGCAGACAAGACAAAGTGGCCCTGGTGATTATTATAAACCGTAGTGATAAAATAGGGATCCACGTAAGTTAATGAGCTGATATTTTTGATGTTGGCTAATTGGCCTTGGTGTCTTAGAATTGAAATAAATGAACTGGTACTGTTTTGAGTTCACCCTTCAAGAGTTTGTCTTGGAAACCCCGTCAACAGTGAGGTGATCCTGAGAGGTGGTGGAACTTAAAGAGATGGAACGTAGTGGGAAGTCAGAAGTGAGAAGATTGCTCCTCCTCCTGCTGCTTGACTTCTTGTCTGAAGCTGAAATGACTTCCCAGATGGAACCATATTACAGAAAGAGAACCTGAGAGAACTTCCCAGATTCCCAGATGGAACCAGTTCATAGGAAGAGAAACTCGTAGGTAGAAGGGAGACTGGATTCCTCTGGGGAAGAGTTCTGCTACTCAGTCACGAATGATACCACAAGCCTTTCTTCTTTCTTTAAAGACACACTCAGTTACTGACATGGGTGACTGCAATGAGGGAAGGAAAGATATCAAGCTAGTTAACTGCTTTGGCTCTGAATAGACACTAATTATTGATGGCTTAAACTATCTCAGGGTTAAAGAGACAAGAAACAGAATTTTGTCTTGAGCCCATCTCAAAGTGGTCCAAACCTGTCTAATGGCTATTTCTTCATTGGGAATTTAGAATTGCTGGAGTCATATTTAGGCAAAGAAGGAATTCTTTCTTGAGGCAGCATGCACAGATGCAAGGCCGTGTAAGCCTGCCCTTCCATACAGCCTGTCTGCCCCATGAATTTCCCACTTCCCTAGCAGCTCCTACAATTCTATAAGCCACTTTCTTAATTTGTGTCTCCCACTGGCTCTTTTTCCCAAGTTAAATCCCAAAGGACACAGTGATTGATGTGAAGTGTTTTTCTCTATCCCTGTTAATAAACATCATCAGAGGAAGTCTGCTTTCAATGAAAGAACTCAGAATAGCTCTTCAGTGTCTTTCTCAGAGTTAAAATTCCTCTCCAATTCTCTGTTATAATCTTGTCCACGGGGGCCTTGATTACTTCTTGATTCCATGCTGCTCCACTAATTAATGATATTATACTAATTTGACTAGTGTAGCAACTTGGTAAAACATGCTCAAGACAGAAGGTTGGAAAGACCTTTGCTTCAAAATGTAGAGCCTTCTACTGTGTAATAATTTTTTAAAATAAAATTCCTGGTGTTATGCTGTATTCCTTACAAACTAAGGATGCATTGTGAGCACACCTCTGACAATAATAGTGATATTTAATTTGAAAAGCAAATTATTCATTTTGACATGATATCCAGGTTTACCATTCAACTCCTTTGAAAATCTATTAGTTTTGGAGCATCTCAGAACAAAAGACACTCAATGGAAAGTGGTGGATTCACACTAAACTGTACAAGTTAACAAATCCATCGGTTGTTGGTTGATGGCACAATGATCTCTATGGGGGTGCTATGGGCGAATAGTATCCTTGACATTTAAAAGTTTGAAATAAGAGGTGCCCCTTTTGGAAGATGACTAGTATCCTTTAAAAAAACAATTTATGCCTGTTATTGAACTCTATACTAGATTATGGATCACCAAGAAAACTATCAAGATCTTTTTGTTCTCTGACTTATTGAAAAGATTGGATATGTTTAGAAGCATTCTAATATCAAGTGTAGGTGATGTATCTAAAATCAGGCTTGAGGATACCTTGAAGTTTCAAATGAGATGCACAGGGAAGGGTTTCAGATGCCTGTGGTCAACACTCTTGTTATAGCATCTTCTTCCTACTCTGTACTTACAGTCTCATGGGAATTTCTCCCAGTATTCTATGAATAGCATAGGAAAAAGTTGAGGACTTTTTACAGATGTTTCTAAATAATATAACTGTATAATCTGAAATGAATCAGATAGTACCAGAACCCTAGTGTAATAATGACAAATGATGGTGGAGAACAGTTCCTGTAGGGATATAAGTTTTTATGCTATTTTTATGATTTTTACAGTTTTCTTGGAAGGAAAGGTAGTCTGAAATAGATACAGCTATAATAATTCACTGTAAACAGATAACAGTTCTACTTGGTAGACAGGAGTTTGGGAGGAACATAATTAGAAAGTCAATAATTGAGATCTTGGAAGAGGTGTGTGGATAGATTCATATGGAGAGATCTCAATGAAAGAGTACAGAACCTCAAAAGAAGTGTGCTCCATGAAGTTGACCAAGAACACTCTCTGTACAGATTTCCATGATTAGATGAATGAAATAGTTCATTTTGTAGATTTTAGTCAGTTGTTATTTCCAGATACTCTTACCATTTTCACTAAAAGAAGTGCTTATGGAGGGGCCAGCAAGGTTCGAAGTTACGCATTGACTCAGTCACATTTGCGTATACTCACCAAGGTTGATTTGCCTATAGCCACTGCTGAGTACCAAATATTCCAATAGAAGAGATTGTCCCTGAGCTCCTGATGCATCACTGCTTCCTGGGAAACCAGATAATCACTTGGTTGATGATGCTATATCCATCTCTATCTTTGAAAAAGTATACCTTTATTCTTACTGGATTAGATACTTTGCATGTGAATTTGTCTTACATTTCTTGTGAGAACTCACCACCCACAGAATTCTTTTTTATTTTTTATTTTTATACTTACAGAATTCTGATTTTACTGTCATCGTTTCCACATAGCATTAACTGGTAACTGTTTTTTTTTACAAAAAAAATGAGTTCATGGTCATCATCTAGTTACCATGTTCCTAACCTTATAGTAGGTGGTATGCTAGAAAGGAAGAAATGGCCTTTTTAGACTCAACCAAAACACCATCTGAGTAGCAATATGTTTTGGGGCAAGAGCAGTATCTTTTAGGGTGGAATTAGCTTTGATTTGAAGATGTGTGTATAATACAGTTTCTCTCATTGAACTTAAAATTTATTTATTGCCAGTCACTTGGCAACTTAGTGTTTCTCGTGCCAGAGAACCTGCATGTAAAAAATACGTGGTTACTTTTCTGGAGTGAGTAATCCTATCATGAGATTAAAATTTACACAATTGAGCCAGAGAACTCCTGAGATATCCTCTGGGGCATTATTACTTACATGTTTTCTGACAAAGGAAATAGAAACAAATTCACCAATCCTGACTGCCAGAAAGGAAGATTTGTGTCCCTTCTAGGCAAAGGACAATGATTCGCAGAAGGTGTTGTATGTGTGTAAAATAGGGAGTGAAAGAAAGATGTTTTAAATAACTGACTGTGGATGAGTTGTAGAATTAGTAGTAATGTGTATTTCTGTATGAACCACCTAATTTTTAAATTTCATGTTCCTTCTATTATTTCAGCAATATGAGATGAACGATGTTAGTTTTCTATATCATTATTGTTTGTCATAAGATAACAAAATCAGAATGACTGTGTGCAGGAGGAATGAGCGTCACCAAAGATGGATTAAGTGACTATGTCTTTTTTGGGAGACAGTAAACAGTTTCTGTTTGTGTGATTATTTCATTATAATAGCTAGAGGCATCATTTTTACAAATATTTCTACTTGAAAGTTAAGGTTGGTTAAAAGCTACCTGTGGATGTTTATTGGAAAGGAAAGACGTTTTGATTTGTGCTAGTGTCAACTATGAATTACATTTTCTGTAACCTCTGGTACAGTTAGTAGCATATGATAAGCAACAGAAAGATGAGCTTGTACAAAATTTAGGTGGTAGAGTGCCTCAGTGGCCAAACCCTCCCCCTGACTGAAGGAGCATTTACCTATTTTTGCTGTCTCATCCTCACTAAAACTCAAGCCAGGCCTTTCTGTCCTACAGGCATCAAAGTCTAGAACTGGAGCCAGGCTTCTTTTTATCTGTCCTATAGACCTTGAGGTACAGGCCCTGAGGTAATTTTGGCCCAACACCTTACAATCTGCTGGTCATGCTGATCAGTGGTGTCTCCAGGTCTACAGCAGGGTGCAGGGTGTTTGACTGTGAGCCTACATAGGTGATAACTACACAAGAGCAACAACACCATTTAGATCTTGCCATGACTTCCTCATTATGGTCCAAATGTGCTGAATAAATATTCTTAGCTACCTAAATTTTCCTGTAAGCTGAAATTATCTACCTAGATTTGCTAGGCAAGCTGGTGGCAACTCTTATTTCTATTATGGCCATATAAAATCATTTTGAAGATCTTTGCTTCTGTAGCATTTCCCAGACAAGTTCTAATATCTGCAATAAACTTCATATTTTCATAGTAGTCATCAGGTCTCTGCTTCACTGACTGAGTCTAAAACTGTATTCTTATTTAAAGGCATTGTTATTGCAATTGTTTCTTTTCTCTCTTGTAACAGAAATTATCTTAGGATCATTCTGATGCCAGTCAGGGGTGCTGGAATGGATTCATTTTCTTTGAAGATTAAAGTAATTAAAAAGTAGAAAAGAAATGCAATCTGAATTTTTGGGGAATTCCAATAAAACCACTATGTGTTATTGTGGAAATGGAGGTCTTCTTTTGGAGTTATTATTCTCATTAATAAAATTTTAAGATTTTAAAAACAAAATAAAATGGAATCTCAGGGGTAATTTATTAGCGAAAAAAACCCTTGGGGCAAGTAAGTGTAAATCTCACAGCTATCCAGAGGAGAAAGAAAGGAAGGAAAGAAGGAAGGAAGGAAGGAAGGAAGGAAGGAAGGAAGGAAGGAAGGGAGGGAGGGAGAGAGGGAGGGAGGGAAGGAGGAAGTAAGGAAGGAAGCTCACATAAAACAAACCAATCAACCAACAAGCCAGTCAAACAAATGAACACAAACCCAACCCATGCTATTTGAAGTAAGTTGGCATGAATGTTAGTTGGTAGCCACATGGGGAGGGAGAGCTTCAGAGCTGTATGAACACCCAGAGTATTAGGTAGTTTAAAAGCCTACTTAGGCTATGGCCAGCATCTGAAAGAAAAAGATAGAAAAGAAGGAAAACGAAGGAAGGTTACACCCTTTTGAGGACTCAGAAAGGTTAGACAACCCAGTTAAACTTCATGATGTTTTATAAAGACTGAGCTAGAGGTGAGAATTCTGGCCTACCAGCAAAGTCTCAACATGTCTATCTCTGGTGGTAGGTCCATGGCGTCTCCCCGACTCTGCCTTCTTCCTCCCAGCATTCTGTTTAATTTTCCCCATATACCTAAGTTTTGCCCTATCAAGGGCCCAAATCAGTTTCTTTATTAACCAATGAAAGCAACACAAAGACAGAAGGACCTCCTACACCATTCACTTATAGTAGAACTCCTTAAGGATTCTCTTTCTTTCTTTCTTTCTTTCTTTCTTTCTTTCTTTCTTTCTTTCTTTTTGGTGGAGACATTTATTTTTTATGATTTTCATGTGTAATTTTTGAAAACATTTTTGAGTACTCAAACATATGTACCTCTATCCTTCCCAAATTCTCTCCCTTCCCCCTTACAAACTCCTCTCATTTTAACCACCTTATCTTCATTTCTGTTACACAC
>NW_004949104.1:6718417-6719239 GCF_000317375.1 Microtus ochrogaster
AGAGAGAGAAAGAGAGAGAAAGAGAGAGAGAGAGGTATCTTCATATAAATGCAACCTGCTGGGTCAATTTAGTGTTGCTTATCTGTATATGTGTTTACTGATAACCACCAGAGTGGATGGATAATCTATCAGAGGGCCCATGCCTGGAGAAGACTAATTGTTCTCTTAGCTGCTATTGCTTTCTATCAGCTCTTCATCTAACGGTGGGATCTTGCAAGTTTCCCATTCATATTTCTGGCATTCACATTGTGCAGGTCTTATGTAGGCAATAACTGTTAAGATTTCAGGGTGCAGATCTGTCATATACTGAAGACTGTACTGTACATCAGGCATCCAGGTTCTCTTACTCTTATAATCTTGAAATGTTTTCTGAGCCCCAGGTGTAAGGGTTGTGCTATAGATGTGTATCAGCTGGAGATAGGCACACCATAGTCAGCTGTTCTTACATTTTCATCAGTTATGGATCACTGTAGTATCTTCCATTTGCTGTATAGAAAAGCTGCTTTAATGGAAACAAGGAGGGGGAGACTATTTATGGACATCTGGCTAAACATTTATTATGCTGTTGTAAATTATACTGGTTTAGGAGGGCAGCTGTAGTAGGTTTTCCATTAGGGTCCATGACCTCACCAGCCACAGGTAGTTGACAAGGTTTATAGTACCACACAATTCCAGGCCTAAAGTTCATTAGGTGGTTGTTGGTTACTTTTGATACAAGTGCCACTGTTGCCCCCAATTTTGCCTTGCTGGTCATTGTTGTTTGTACAGTTGATTAGGGTTTTTAATTGCTATTCTTCCTGGGCAGTTTGCATAGCACTTTGA
>NW_004949104.1:6719904-6727670 GCF_000317375.1 Microtus ochrogaster
AACAGTCCCTGTACTAACAACTGAGTGGTTAACTGGAAATTTAAGTATGACCTTGGAGATATAGAGAAGTTGGTAAAGCAGATAGGAGAAAGAGGAAGAGGGAAAGCATATGGAGTTTTTGGCACAGGAGGGTTGAGTATAATGATGAAACTTTAATTTTTCTGGAACTGGAGAAAAAGTGACTGATCTTGGTGTCCTCTGGAACTTAAGGAGAAACAGGGCCCTGTTTGAGTACTTTATACAAGGGGGTAAATGTTTAAGGTGAGACAGGTGGATCCAATGAGAGACTCCCTCGAGCTTGGCAGCAGTGGGTGTTACAGGTCTTCAGGAGTAGGTTGAAGGTGAGACTTGACAAAATGAAACAGAGCTTTGCTATTAGGATGAAAGAGCTGATGTAGGTAGGACAGAATTTTCTGGGTGTCAGGGGTTGTCTGTGAGAATGTGGGCTGTACTCTGTGAACCCCTGGGGTGATTGAGGTAAATTTGTGCTCTGAAATGCTGCTGTTCTAGCTGTTTGGTCAGCTTAGTGAGGGCAAAGATATTTTGAGATTGAGAGCTGAGAGGAAAAGAGAAAAAGCATCCTTGAGATCTAGAACCGAGAGGTAGGAGGTTCCTGGGGGAATAGTGGAAAGAAGTGTAAGGATTAGGCACTACAGGATGATGAGGGACCACTGCGGAGTTTATGAGCCAGAGGCTTTGAACCAGGCAATAGGTTCCAGTAGGTTTTTTTTTTTTAACAGCAGGTGTAGGGGTGTTAAAGGGAAAAGTGGGGCAATGTAGCTTTTTTCTTAAAATGTCAGAGATAATAGGCTTAAGCCTCCTAAGGCTTTGGAGATAGAGAGGGTACTGAGCTTGGGTAATGTACTTACTAGGATCTTGTAATTGGATAATGATGGGGAAATGGTGTTTAGCATCAGAGGAGTGTTGGGTGTGCCAGACTTGGGGGTTTACTTGAGAGGCTGGTAGAAGAAAAGACATATCAGAGCTGGGAGGTTGGGAGGCTAGAAGGAGGAGGAGGGGAGCTGTTAGTGAGTCTGAGGTAAGGTGAATGAAAGGAGCAAACAAAATGGAAGCTTCTACTTTTGCTAAAAAAATCTCATCCCATAAGAGGTACCAGGCAGGTCGGCATGACTAAAAATGAATGAGTGAGATAAATACCCCTAAAAACAGTTAAGTGGTGGTGTCTGCTGAGGTAGAAGAGGCTGTCCCCCTACCCCAACAATAGGAAAACTCTAAGGAGAGGTAGGCCCCCAGAATTCCCTCAGTACCAAGTATGTGGCTCTGGTGTCCAAGAGAAAGGAGATGGGCTGTCCTGATACCATGACGTTTACATGTAGCTCCCTGTTACAGATGACAGTTGTGGTTGGGTAAAAGAGCCTGGGCAGCCTCACTGGTCCATGGCCAGACCTAGAACGGTCAACTTGGAAATTTTCTGTCTTTGATGTCTCAAAGCCACCATGTGCATGAAAAAAATTGACTGCCCAATGTCCTTCCCCATGCCATCTTGAACAAGGTCTTGTGGGACCAAGATGAGGATTACGGTATGCTAGGCCTCAGTGACCAGCTCTACCATATTTGAAACATGGGCCTGGTGGTTCTTGAGCCTGGGGGTCAAGGGGACAAGCACAGAGAGCATGGATTGGGTGGTCTGTTGCCTTGGTTAATTGGAGGGCTAGGGCTAGCAAGTGAGAGTGAGGATTGCAGGCTTTGTCATTTCTTGCGTGGTACACCTTAAAAGCCAACTCTAAGATTTCTGCCTGTGGGGTCAAGGGGACTTTCTCCAAACATCTAAGTTTTAGCCTTAATGTCAGGGTAGCACTGAGAAAAAAAAAAAGGAATCATGAGTAATTGTCTACCTTCCATGGTTTCTGGATCTAAGTTAGTATATTGTAATAGGGCTTTAGTGAGGTATTCTAGAAATTTAGAAAGATTTTCTTTTGTATCTTGAATGACTTCTGAGAGCTTATTATAGTTTACTGGCTTGAGGGCAGCCTTATGGAGACCTGCCAGAAGGCAAGTCAAAAACTGGTCCCAAGGTAAAATTTTACCTGGGGTATTATAATCCCAGCGTGGTTCCTGTTTGGGGACTGACTGCCTCTGCCCCCGGGGGATGTGTTGCGTGTGTTTGGTGAACCTCATCTGCATGTAATCTTGCCTGCTCCCAAACTTGCCTGCACTCTTCAGGAAGCAGGTTATTAGGTAGGATCATAGAGATATCATGAAAGGTGAGATTATAAGCCTGGGACTTAGAGTTTAGATAGTAAAAGAGTTGGATATAAGGAAACTCCTTCCATTTTCCTGTGTGCTGACAGTAGTAAGAAAGCTCCTGTAGAATATTGGGATCAAAGGTGCTGTTAGGTGGCCACTTTAAATTGTTATCTCAATTGTAATGAGGTCACTGTTTTGAACAAAGATGGACAAGTGTGGGAAACCGTAAGTAGGGCATTAAGGCCTGGGGTCTTAGGGCCTCTAAAATTTGTCTTATAGGAATATGGCATCTTAGGGTCTTTATTGCTATGAAGAGACACCATGATTATAGCAACTCTAATAAAGGAAAACATTTAATTGGGGTGGCTTGCTTACAGTTCAGATGTTTAGTTCATTATTATCATGATAGGAAGCAAGAGAGCATGCTGGCAGACAAAGTGCTGGAGAAGGAGCTGAGGGTTCTTACATCTTGACGCGCAGGTAACAGGAAGTGGTCTGAGATACTGGGTGTGGTTTGAGCATATATGAGACCTCAAAGCCCACCCCCACAGTGACACACTTCCTCCAATAAGGCCATACCTACTTCAGCAAAGCCACCCCTCCTAATAATGCCATCATTTATGAGCTTATTTATATTCATACTATCACATATGGATGAGGGTTTTACTTCTAGGTCCATGAATGTCTCAAATGTAGCTACATCACCAGAGCCTACCCTAGTATGGATGAACTTATGAAGCTGGGGCTCTGGAGCTCTTTGCACAACTTCCTGGCAGCTTGACATATCAGGGTCTTTTCTCATCAGTTCTTACTGACTATAACATTGTAGAGGAATGGGCCTTGTACATCTGGTAAATTTCAGGGACTTCATAAGACTTATGAGTTGTTTATTTGTTGACTCTTCACAAACTTCCCGGTAGAAGAGTCGTTCTCAACCTTCCAAATGCTATGACTCTTTAATGCAGTTTCTCATTGATGTGATGACCTCCAACAATAAAATTATTTTTGTTGTTACTTCACTACTGTAATTTTGCTACTGTAGAATTGTAATGTAAATATCTGTGTTCTCTGATGGTCTTAGCAGACCCCTGTGGAAATATTGTTCAACTCAAAGGGGTTGTGACCCACAGATTGAGAACCAACGCTTTAGAAGGTCGTATGTCTTATGAGTTTTTTTTCCAGGGATAAATGTTTCAGTTAGTTGGAAATTGCTATACAACATTGCCATAATTCATTCTTCCTGATTCTATCTGGTTTTATATCTTCCCCTCTCCTGATGTCTTTTTTTTTCTAGATAGCAGCCAAAGAGAAATATAGAAACCGGTTAAAACTGGAATTTGATCATGCTAGTTGACTGCTTTCTCATCTCATTCAGATCCGTAGCTCAAGGCCTGTCGAGTTCTGTCATTACCAGAGCAGTCTACTTTTGTCTATCTGTGTGACCAGAACTCTCTGGGTCTGCATATTACCAACACTAACTTTCAGGCCATTTCTTGAATACATCAAGCAGGGTCTTTCTCCAGAGGCCTTGTAATCAGTTTTTCCTCAGCAAAATTCCACAAACAGTAAGTTGGCTTCACACATATAACCAATCCCTCTTTGGAATACAGCTTTCCAGATATCAACACTACTCCTGCCCTTCCTTCAGTTCTTTATTCAAATATCACTGAATTAGTAAGTCTTTCTATCCATGATCATCTCATTCAAAGAGAAGCCCCTGTTTTCCATGTCATTTCCTCCTTTTCCTACCATTTCTTTCACAGAATATGTATATATATATATATATACACATACATATAATATAGGCATATTTAAAATCTATCAGATACTGTAAACAATACATATATCCATTTTACTTTATACCATTATTGAATGACATATACACTACATCTATTATTATTATTATTATTATTATTATTAGCCTTGTTTGTCACAGACTATAACAAACTCCTAAAAGGGTTGATCCTGAGTATGAGTCAAGCTAGAATTTTTAGCACACACACATTTTATCATTTGCATAATCGTTACTTTATTGACAATCAAGGCTAATTACTTCTATATAGTTACAACTTCTTTAATCTCCTGCTAGAACACTGGCAATCAGGTAACTTGATTTTGTATACAGTTTGTCTTTTTCTCCTACAACATGAGTTTATTCTCTTTGAATATATGTAGCACTTCTCCTCCAATAGAAAATCCTGTTTATGGAAGTGTCAGAATTTTTAAAAATTAAACATAAAGCATACAGTTCTGTTGTAGATACTGTTCTCTGCTTCCCTTACTATTGGCACCTACCATGAGAATAAGTTAGTTGCAAATAATAGCTCACACACCATAATCACCCAGAGTGCACAGTTTGTAGGGTTCATTCCTTGTGTTGTCTAACTATGACTTTAGCCAAGTGTATAATGGCATATATCCAGCATTGTAGTATCATGGAAGATTCATCTCAATATCTAAAATCTTCTGTGTTCCAAGTATTGATTATTTTTAATATATACATTTAAGTGGTGATTATATTTTAAATAGGATTGGCTTCTTAGAGCAGCTATAGGTTCAAAATTTGAGCAAAAGGTGTAAAGGATTCTTAAGTACTTCTCACCACTTACCTTGTTACTGTTCCCATAGGTTTCTCTTTCATAGGATTAAGTATAGGTAGCTTAATTAAGGCTGTAGCCTTTCATATTGGCCTCTGTTGTGTGATGGTCCCTATAGAGATATGAAATATCTACTCATCCCACATAGGGCGCTCACAGCAGTCATATGATTGCACTCAAGACTAGTTCATGAATCTAGTGAATTCATTGGTGTTACAGGTTTCCCAAAGGCAGCTGCATCACTAAAAAGTCCACTGAAGCATTGTGACTCCTGCCCCACACATGACAACTACAACCCTAGATGTACCCGAAACTGCTTGGAAGTGGCTCTGTTGCTGTGAGAGAGTTTTCCCCCATACCAGTTGTTTATATAATCCCCAGAGAAGTCTTTTGAATCTTGTAGGTTTTGGGAGCTTCCTGAGTCTTGTCAGCTGTGTCTTCTGAGTCTCACAAGGTTCCTTTTACTCCTAGAAAGGACTGTCTCAATTTATAGATTATAGATTATAGCCACACAGCAGCCTTTCCCCTTATACTTTATATGCATTTCAAGTTTCTCTGTATCTTTTAACGGCTTGAGAGCACATTTCATTTCTTTCTTTCTCCCCCCTTTTCCCCCTGAATATAATTCTATTGTCTGGATGTAATGCAGTTTGTTTATCCTTTCACGTAATAAAGGGACAGTTGTTCTGTTCAGTGTTATATTAGCTCCAAAAACTCTGCTTGACACATAGTAGATGTTCAGGGTGTGTTCCTTCTTCTTATCATGCAATTATTGGGACAGTTGTTCTGTTCAGTGTTGTATTAGCTCCAAAAACTCTGCTTGACACATAGTAGATGTTCAGGATGTGTTCCTTCTTCTTATCATGCAATTATTCTGAGTGACATTACTCTGTAGTAGGTCAACCATTGTGATAAACCAAAATGAAATTCCATATGTTAGAGATTTCCCATCTGCCTCCCCATTTCTCATTCTTTCAAAGGTGTCTCCTGACTGTTGATCCTTTTTTTTATTCTATTGTCATTATCTTTTCTTTGTCCTAGCTTCATTAACTTTTTCCAGATTAAATATTAGCATTTTGATTCATATTTCTAACCATAAGGCATAATATCTTTTCTTAAAACACATACCTTTTTATGTTGAACTCTGTCTTGAAATATTCATCAGATTAAAGTTTAAACTCATTTGCATATGTTTGCATTTTTAAAGACTTGACTCTTGCAAGGTGCACAGCTTTCTGTTCAGCCTCTCTTTGGACAAAAGTCTGCCTCCTACTCTGTTTGCTTTAATAGATTTGGATTATTTGGGGAAGCCAAGTTGAGGTGTGCCTGCTTGTCAAATTTACACATATTTATGTGGGTCTCAAATTGTTCTTTGCTCTATCATCAGCTTTCCCCTACTGTATTCTGGTATGCTTGCAACAGTGAATTAATTTCATTATTGGTTCTATATTTAGGAGATGAATTTGACATGAATTACAGAGAAAAATACAGAGCTGGCAGCTGGGACTGTTGACTTCTTTATTTTTTTTTCAGCTAATAGTTGGGTGCTGTTTTATTGGCTCACAGACTAGAAGATAAAATTTCTGTAAGCTCTCAGAAGTGGTGTGGTTCTTATACACAAAAGCACTGTATAAGACTGCTAGATTCTACTATAGAATAGCAATAAAGACCCCAAATTGGCTTGATCATACCTTCAAGTGAGGGAGTCTGCTTTAAAATGCAATATTTTCATTTCTCTTTGATATATCCACTATTTTACTATCACACTTTTATTTTTGCTTAAATAAAACAAAAACTATTTGAAAAAATGTCTTGAAAAGGACCATTGGACTAGAATTCCACTGCTATGAAAAAAATGGCTTTCTCATTCTGTGTATTTCCTTTTTACTTTGAACATTGATTGTACAGGTGCACACATACACACACACACACAATTATACTTGGGATGATTTTAGGAACCAAGTGTGTAAGATAATGCAGAGTGAGGGAATGTCAGCATCCTTTCTAAAGATAGTGGAATCTTTTCTCATGGTTGCATACCTAGTAGCTAAAAAAATTTAGTGTAATGAAATATAGCTGAGTTTGGGAAATTTCATCAGTTGTTTCATTTCAAGTGGCTTTATTCTTTCCTTTGATCACAGCAGCACTGGGCTTTGATATTGAAATACAAATATAACATTATATCATACTTTTATTTTTAAATATGGTTTTTGACATTCAAGAGAAATTTATGATAATTATTGCATTCTCAAGAAGCAGGCAGGTAAACTCAAGTCGAAATGGATCAAAGACCTCAACATAAATCCAGGCACACTGAGCTTCATTGAAGAGAAAGTGGGAAGTAGGCTTGAATACATGGACACAGGAGACACAGACACTGAGAGCAACAATTAATAAATAGAACCTCCTGAAACTGAGAAGATTCTGTAAGGCAAAGGTCACAGTCAGTAAGACAAAATAGCCACCTACAGAATGGGAAAAGATCTTCACTAACTCCACATTAGACAGAGGACTGATCTCCAAAATATATATAAGGAACTCAAGAAACTAGACATCAAAATACCAAATAATCCAATCACAAATGTGGTACAGATCTAAATAAAGAATTCTTAGCAGAAGAATTAATTGAAAATGGCCAAAAGACACTTAAAGAATTGCTCAACATCTTTAGCCATCAGGAAAATGCAAATCAAAATGACTCTGAGATACCATCTTACACCTGTCATAATGGCTAAAATAAAAAAAAACACTTATGATTGCTTATGCTTGAGAGGATGCAGAGTAAGGGGAACACTCCTCCATTGCTGGTGGGAGTACAAACTAGTACAGCCACTTTGGAAATCAGTATGTCAGTTTCTCAGAAAATTGAGAATCAATTTTCAATCTCAAGATCCAGCAATACCACTCTTGGGCATATACCCAAAGAATACTACAAGGACATGTGCTCAGCTATGTTCATAG
>NW_004949104.1:6728550-6736667 GCF_000317375.1 Microtus ochrogaster
CAGAGACCAATCCAACAGAGGGACAAAGGGGTCATGACTATAATGGGGATACCCACAGAAACAGCTGACCTGAGCTAGTGAGAGCTCACTGATTGGACTAATAGCAAGGTAACTTGCATAGGAACAAACTAGGCCCACTGAATGTGGGTGACAGTTACGAGGCTTGGGCAGTCTGTGGAGTCACTGACACTGGGAACAAGATTTATCTCTAGTGCGTGAACTGGCATTTTGGAGCCCATTCTTTTGGAACGATACCTTGCTTAGTCTAGCACGACCTCAGTACTACCTCAAAGTGATGTGTCAGACTTTGTTGACTCTACTTGGGAAGCCTTACCCTCTCTGAGGAGTGGATGGGGGTCTAGGATGGGGGATGTGGGGACTATGGGAGGAGGAGAGGGAGTAGGAACTGGGATAGGCATATAAAATGAGAAAAGTTTGTTTTAAAAAAATAAATTTAATTACAAAAAGAAGCAAATAGGATAAACAGCCTTACAAACTACTTTGGTTTTCTGTTTTTTAGAATATGAGGAATTGCAAAATAATAAATGACTCGAAGATTAACATAGAGTAAATCAGAGCTAAAATCATACTTAAAATTTAGATATATTAATTTCCAGGATTATAGTCACTCAATGAATCTATTTTCTTTTTCAGTTTTTCAGTGTACTACATTTTGTGATAATATTTGTCATATGGTTAAAGATAAAATCCAGTTAGGATGTTTTGCATATCTATCTATCTATCTATCTATCTATCTATCTATCTATCTATCTATCTATCTATCTATCTATGATCTATCTATCTATCTATCTATCTATCATCTATCTATGATCTATCTATCTATCTATCTATCTATCTGTCTGTCTGTCTGTCTGTCTGTCTATCTATCTATCTATCATCTATCTATCTATCATCTATCTATCTATCTATCTATCTATCTATCTATCTATCTATCTATCTATGATCGATCTATCTACCTACCTACCTACCTACCTACCTACCTACCTATCCATCTATCATCTGTGCACCTTTGTTTCCCTCCCTTTTGTGTGTGTGTTTGCATTAGCACGCACGTTTGAATTTGTGAGGATGCATATGCCCATGTGTGCATGTGCACACGGAGGAATGAGGCTGATGTGGAAAGTCAGACTCTACTTCCTTTTCATCTTTTTTTCACTGAAGCAGTATCTCTTAGAATCTCTGTCAAACTTAGAGCTTGCTAATATGGCTAGGCAGTTTGCTCTGTGTCTGCCTTCTGAGGGTAGTAATTACAGGCAGGATGCCACACTCACCTAAGCTTTTATGGGTTCTATGGGTTCTGGATACTTAAATTGTGGTCCTCATGTTTGTGGGTCCAGTGATTTGCCCACCATTCAGCTTTATCAGCTCTAGTTAGACTAATTTTTTTGTTGTTGTTTACTAAGAATTGAGAAGTTTGAGTTCTGATTTTTAGTAGCATTTGTGTGTATGGGAGGGTGTGTGTTTATGCTCATATGAGTACATGTGAAAACCAGAGGTGCTAGGTGGCTTCTTTAATTGCTCTACACCCTATTTTTTCTAACAAGTTCTCTCTCTGAACCTGGAGCTTTTCAATTCAGCTTAGTTTCAGGGAGCCTCTTGTCTCCACCTGCCCAGTGTTGGGATTACAGTGTGTACGACTGTGCCAGCTTTGTACAAGTGTACAGGGGATCTGGACTCAGATCTTTGTGCTTCTTCAGCAAGCACTTCACTGGGCCATCTCCTCAGCCCATTCATTACTACTCTTAAAGCTGGTTAATGTGAACATTTCTGGAACTATTAAAATTAGTTAAGTAAATGAAAGTTACTAGATTACTCCAGTTGACTTCCTGACCATGGGCTTTAGATCCAGTTTTTCCTATTATAGTAAAAAAGAATTTGTTCTAGAAAGGTACCTTGCTGGATAGTTTTATGTCAAATTAAATTAATGCAAGCTAAAGTTATCTGAAAAAATAAAAGGAACCCCTGCTAAGAAAATGCCTCCAGAAGATCAGGCTGCAGGCAAGCCTGTAGGACATTTTCTTAATTTGTGATTGATGGTAAAGGGCCCATCCCATTTAGGTGGCACCACCCCTGAGCTAATTGATGGTCTTGTGTTCTATAGGAAAGTAGGCTGAGTTAGCAATGCTGAGCAAGCCAGCATACATCAGTCTTCCTTGGTCTCTGCATCAGCTCCTGCCTCCAGGTTCCTGTCCTGACTTCCTTCTATGATGAACAGTGATGTGGAAGTGTACGGAAATTAAGCTACTGTCTTCCCAAGTTGCTCTGATTGTGTTGTTTCATCATAGCAGTAGACAGTAGCTCTCAGAGCCACTAATTTGATAGACTGTTGATGTCTGCACTTATCACAGGCATTTTTAAACAGGAAAGGACTTGTTTTGTTTTTTTTTTAATGAAAGAAGCAGCACAGTTTGGCATTGATGATACCGTAACTACTCAACTCCGTTCTTAGCTCTCTTCTTAAAACTGAAAACTGCTGGGGAATCACTGCATCTCAGTTTATTAATATTACAAAGTAACCACTTTCTTTAACGTCTTATAATCCCCTAAACGTTCTGCAGCCATTCACCATTCCAGACAGGTTGCACATCTGCATGTCAGCTCATTGCATTTTCTTGGCAGATTTGGAGGGAGGTCCTCTCCCTTTGCGTTGCTCAGGAAACAGAAGCCCAGTGGGCTTAGGAACTTGTCTTCACTTTCTCAGCTAGTGTGTCAGAGCTAGGAACATTTGGCTTCAAGAACAAGGTCTTGCTCAGAATTTAAAACTGTTGGACCGCACATCTTAAATGTTACTGACATTGACACTCCCCCTAACTTCCTTTCAAATGTATAGATGCCTCCTAATGATTTCCATATGACTCTTGAAAGGGCTTTTAGTGTCTGTTGTTCCTCCCTATATTCCCTGCTTTACTTTGTCTTCTATGCCCCAAGCCAATGTAATCCTCATATTCTATTTCCCCCTTTATCTCTTTATAACAATAAACTCTCTTTCTCCCTTTTTAGATGACCCTCCACCCCGGTCCATTACTAGATACATAACCTTTACGGTTATTCATATTGAAATACACATACTTAAAGTTTAAATATATGAGAAAACATACAGCATTTGTTCTTTAAGGTCTGGATTGATGTGGGAGTGTCATATATCAATCTGTTGATTTCATTGGTTAAGCAATAAAGAAACTGCTTGGCCCTCATAGGTTAAAACATAGGTGGGTGGAATAAACAGAACAGAATGCTGGGAGGAAGAGGAAGTGAGCTCAGAGAGATGCCATGCTCCTCTCTCCTGGGCAGATGCACACGATGAAGCAAGCCGCCAGGTCAGACATGCTGAATCTTTCCCAGTAAGACCGGGAGCTACACAGTTTATTAGAGATGGGTTGATTGGGATATCAGAATTAGCCAGTAAGCGGCTGGGGTGCTGGGGATGCAGCCCCGCCGCTCTTATTACTACACTGAATTACATTCTTCAGGTTGACTGTTGTTAGCTCCATCCATTTACTTGGTAATTTCATAATTCTATTGTGTGAATGTACCACATTTTCATTATGCCTTCATCAGTTGATGGACATCTACTCTGCTTCTAATTTCTAGCTATTATGAGTAGAGCAGCAATGAACATGGATGATCATGTGTCTCTGTAGTAAGATGTAGAGTGCTTTGATATATGCCCAAAAGTGCTATAGCAGGATCAATTTTCAGTTTTTTTGAGGAACCCTCATACTGCTTTCCATCATGAAACTGTGTCCTCCAGATGCAAGACTGATACACATATAAACTCATAAAGACTGTGACAGCACACGCAGACCTTCACAGGTTGAAAGAAGACAAAATCCCAGGAGTAAGAAGGAGAAGTGGACACAAAGTCCTACCCTTAATGGGAAGCTATTTACAACTGATACCTCCTATGTGAAAATCAGTTTTCATGAATGGAGTGTCTATCACTGGGCATATAAGCTATGCTCTAGGGCAAGCCCCATACCAAGGAGTAGTTCCCTAATGCAAAGCAGCCTCCTTTTTTTTTTTTAAAAAAAAAATTGTTTTGGCATTTTTATGTTGTTTTTTTTTGTTCATGTTTTGAATTTCTTTTTCTTCTTTTCCTCTTTTTTTTTGAGAGAGAGCAAGTGAGGAAGAGAGACTTGAAGTTTGGTTGGTAGGGTTTGGGGAGGATCTAAGAAGTGTTGGGGGAGAGGAAAGAATATGATCAGAATATATTATATGAAAAGAATTTAAAAAATAAATAAAAATTGCTACTGATTCTTGGACATGGACATGTTTTATTTTATTTTATTTATTTATTTATTTTGGATTTTCGAGACAGGGTTTCTCCATAGCTTTTGGTTCCTGTCCTGGAACTAGCTCTTTTAGACCAGACTGGCCTTGAACTTGCAGAGTTCCCCCTGCCTCTGCCTCCCGAGTGCTGGGATTAAAGGCGTGCGCCACCACCGCATGGCTATGGACATGTTTTATAACATACAGAAAGGACTATAAATTCAGGATATGGGAGTAAGAGTTGACAAGTTTTTAGTCTGCCCTTTCTCACCTAACACAAATTGAAATTCTGAGACCCACAAATCCTGTATTTTGTGTCCATTGTCATCATGAGTCAATCCCTCAACACACATACAATTCTAGCTGAGTAAAAGCAAAATGTACATTTGAAAACCAACCCTCCTGCTCTCTATAATACAAAGATCTGGCTTCAGCCTTACTCTTTCTCTATAGGTGAAAGGTGCTTCCCATGAGCCCTCACCTGAGAGAGCTCCCTCTGTGTTCCCTGCAATTCCTATATCATTCTGTTGAGCAATCCACACGGTTTGTAATTGCCTGTGAGCATGCCTGTCTTCACAGTCCTGATAGGCATTCAAGGTCCTGAGTTTTGTCTTATTCATCTTCAACTTTCTATCTAGCAGATGCTTTGTACATAACAGGTATCTGTCAGGTGCTTATCAGAGTAGAATGAAGGCCCTTGGCATAGCAGTAATCCAGATACACTTGGTAGGCAGAGGCAGGAAGGTTAAGAGTTCAAGGCCTGCTTGGAAAAGTTAGTGAAACTCGTTCTAACAAAGTAAAAGGAGGACTATGGATGTGGTACAGTGGTAGAAAACTTATCTAGCATAAACAAGACCCCGAGTCTAATCTCCAGTAAAAGTGAAGAAGGGAAAATAATTTTCAAACCAGTTTGGAAATATTTAGGAAGATAGTGCTTTAGTTCCTTACCCCATCTATGTCTAACTTTAACACTTCTATTGTATACAGTATGCACTGGTTTTCTACCTAATATGCTATTATTTAGAACAGATATTAACACAAATAGATAACTGAATTACACCAGAACTGGTCTTTTAGGTTTATTCTGCAGCTGGTAGCAGTTTCATCAGTGGAGGTGAGTCTATGCAATGGTATAGTGGCTTAACACAAGCAGGATGACTTTTCCAATTTATGTCAGGTGCGGAGCACATCTGGCCAATCTTCACAGCTGCTTGCTTGCAAAGTTTGATTCAGAGTCTCCAGCTTCCAACATTTTGTAATTCCACTGTGCCAAACAGTAGGCTTCCCAGTTACCATGGCAGGAACTAAACGCTGCACACTGCTTTCTAATTGTTTTGGGCTTGACATGATACACTTCTGCTCATGGCCCTTTGGCAAAGATAGCTCTGCCAAGTTCAAGGGAAACCTGGAAGATAAGAACAAATGTTTTGGTAGTGGAAGCAGGGCAAGAAAAACAGGATCCTATAGCTGATATTTATGTTTAGTTTTAATTTGGTATGTCTGATTTTAAAAACAGAAATAAGAAGTTTTTTAATTAATTAGTTATTTTTTTCAGTACTGAATATTTAACCCAGGCTTCATGTATCCAGATAAGCAAGTACTCTACCACTAAGATGTATCCTTAGCTCCTTAATAATGGGGGGGGGGCGCTCATACATTATTCTAGGAATTTTTCACCTGAAGATAAGAAAATATTCCTTCTCCACTAATGACAGGGTCCAAATTAATAAATGGATAGAAACAATTAAAGCTGAAGGTACACAAGAACCCTTCTGGTAGAGTACAAAGACTATGAAACTAAGTTCTTACTCTTTATTATTTATTGTATTTTTGCATCATGTGTGATGCTTCTGGAGTAGCCTAAGTCACGATATAGCATGCTTCTCACTAGCCAGATTTCTTCCCCACATCTTTGCTGACAATGGGAGCAGTGTTTCCCTGGCAGAGTCCAAGCTCCTCAAGATTGTGCTGGCGAAGCAGAGATCCTCAATCGTCCAGCCATACAGTGTCCTCCAGGAATGTAAACATGGCTGAGCTGCATTTTAGAGGTCCCAGTATCTCAGGGGACTCATGTCACTGAAATGACCAATCACGGTTGATAAGAAAGGATGCATTTTTTTTTTTGCTAACTATGTAGTGTGGGTAGTGTGGCAAATGAAGACATTCACAGGACCTTTGCATACTATGGAGGAACAACTGGCTCATTGTTAGACACAGATGTTAGAGAGAAACCCCTTTGTGTTAAATCATTGCTGTTGCAGGGTTTATTTGACATAGCATAGTACTTCCTAACGTGCTTTGTACAGTCCTGGGTCTATAAGGTCTTTTGCTTGGATCCACTTTGCAGATCCATTGTCTTCACTGAAACTGTTCTATGGGGTAAAACTGTCGTAAGGGGCTGGAGCTTGCTTAGACTGTTGTTTCTATGACTGTATTAAACAACTAAAAGCTTGATTTGCACTTTTATTTTGGATTATTTTAATGTTTATCCTGCCACCATAGCTGCTCAGTTATCAATGTTAATATCTCTAAATAAATTTAATCACATAAATTCTATCTTCGTCTCTTTCAATGTTTCATGCATTTGTTGACTATTATGTTAGTTGGTATCTCTTGTTGATTTAAAAAGATCTTTATATATTAAAGAATTGTCTACTTATTTGTTGCATTCTTGGCCATGTTTTTTGCTTTTTGCTTTAAATTGTGATATATTTCTATGTATCAAATTTAAAACATTACAGTTCAATCTACTGTGTTTCTGTACAGTCACTGGTTTTATTTTCTTACTTGAGTCAGATTTAGAAGAAGTTATTTTTCCACTGTGAGAGTGTGAAAAATCGCCTCCATGTTTCTTTTTGATTTGTATTTTATTGCTAAATCTTTGTATTATCTTGGATTTGCTATGCTGGAAGGGGTAGGACAATTCAACTGCAGTTTTCCTTGCTGACCCCTAAATTCTCAGATAATTTGTGAATAATTTATTTCTCTGTATATATATGCCATCTTTCTTATATATGAAATTTTGTGTAAACTTACTTCTTGGGAGTTCATGTATTTGTTTTCATTGTACTATTTTTCATTTTCATTTGTTACAGATTAAAATATATTTTAGTAACCCATGATACACTTTACTTAGAATGTTCTTCTATTCTGAACTTTAAAATTTTTTTATGTGTTCTTTTTTTTTAATTTTTTTTATGTGTTCTTTATGAATCAACAAATTAGCAGAAAAAATTGATTTCTTTTTATGGCAAATACTTTACATATTTTAATTTATTCTGTTTTCCTGTTAATTTGTTTAGTTGCCGTGGTAGTTTGAATGTAGTTGGCCCCTGTAATCTCATAGGGAGTGACGCTATTAGGAAGTATTGCTTTGGGGAGTGGGTATAGCTTTGTTAGAGGAAGTGTGTCACTGTGGGGGCAGACTTTGAGGTTTCGTATACTTAGGACACCGCCCAGTGTCTCGGTCAACTTCCTGTTGCCTGTAAGATGTAGGACTTTGAGTTACTTCTTCACCACCATGCTTCCTGCTGCGATAATAATGGATTGAACCTCTGAAATTATAAGTTGAGCAAAGTTGTGTTAAAATTGTTTTTTAAATTTCTGAGTCCTTTTAGCTCCTTTCTTTGTTTTTCTTCGTATTTTCCTTATGGCCTCTCACTACTTAGTTCTTAAATAAAAGATTACTTATCTGTATAAACATTTCCCCAAATAACATCACAATGATTTTTAATAAGAGCCTGTAAGTAGCATGATTCAGATCTGAGAGACAGGCACACCAAACAAGCTGGCTTGGAGTCCGTCCTGCTGCATAAATAGCTACTATT
>NW_004949104.1:6739372-6756417 GCF_000317375.1 Microtus ochrogaster
AAGCTTTGGGATTCACTTAAAAATACATGTTCATTTAACTTTGTTTTATTCTTTAGTCTTTTTTTTTGTTGTTTTTTGTTTTTTTTTTTTCTGAGACAAGTTTTCTCTCTGTTGCTTTGAAGCCTGTCCTGGAACCAGCTCTTGTAAACCAGGCTGACCTTGAACTCACAGAGATCCACTTGCTTCTGCCTCCCAAGTGTTGGATTAAATGTGTGTGCCACCATTGCCCAGCTTTTAGTCTTTGACATTAATTAACAAACCAAAAGTTCATGTGTAGCACACTTCAATGTGAGATGGTCTATTTGCTTTTCAGATTATGAGGCTATTTTAAGTATAGTTTCAATAAAAAAAGGGAACAAAATTGTACTGGCTGACTTTGGCCCTCTTCCCCCATGTGTTCTTTTCCTTTGGTTTCTCTGGTACATCCATGTTACTGCATTTATCTTTTTACCTATAGAATAACCAACATGGGTACTATAGCATCCTGGAAAACTGTTTTGGGATTCTAACCTTGCTCTTCTTAACCATTCTCTTTCCTACCACCAAAACAATACTCTATAGATATGACCACTATCTGTTTCTTCCTGCAGGAGTGAGCATGCAGTGGGGCTTCTCACTGCTCTCCTTGATGAAATCTCTATGTTCTTCAGCCTGAAATATTGCTTGAGTACTCTGCAAATGCCAATGCCTGCAGCTTTTCTAAGTACACAAAATGCCCTTTTTGTAGCCTGTCCTTTACCACCAAACTCTCCTGTTTGTACCTGGGTAACAATTCCTTCCCATCAGCAAACTTCCTGTCTTTTTCTTGAATTCTTTCTTGTGGGACTCCCATTAAAGCTTGCTTTATAGTACTCAGAAGTCTTGTTCTGGGACCGTGAGTGAATTGAAGACTGTAGCCACATCTTACTTACATTCTTATTCCTATGCAATGGCTGATCTTGGTGTCAACTTGACACATCTGAGAAGAAAGAACCTCCATGTAATTAGCCTGTGGGTATATCTAGTATATCTGCGGGGACACTTTCTTGACTGCTGACTGCCATAGTAAGGCCCAGTCCATTTAGCGCAGTACCAGTCATGTTGACCTGACTATGTAAGATAACCTAATGGGAGTCTGGGGGTAGGTCAGGAGCAATGTTTCTTTTTGGTTTCTACCTCCAAATCCTGTCTTAGCTTCCTTTGGTGATATATTATAACCTGTAACATGAAATAAATCCCTTTCTCCCCATTTTGTTGCTGATCATTATGTCTGTTACAGCAAGGGGAAAGCAAACTAGAATACCCCAGTCCTTACCAGTGTGCCCCATAGGAAACAGATACTCCAACACACCAGCTCTGTGACAATATAAAGAAACCCTTCTCCCTTATTTTAACAAATGCTCTAGGAAATATTTTTTTTAACTTAGAAAAAAGATCTCTAGAAGATTAAACTAAGCTTCAGAAAGCTCAGATTTAATCCTGGTTGTATCTGCATTCTCTCTGGATTGTAATACTGTCTCTGCAGGTGTGTGGGCTCACTATTCTCTATGGAGAGCTTGGAAACTGTGTCAGCTCAGAATTTGGATAAAACTGTGCTTGTTAAAGTTCAGCTTTGAAAATCATCCTTGCTATACCTCAGGTTGACCTCTTTTCCCTGTACAGTTTTTTTTTCTTTAATGACATTTTTCCAGGGATTTCTTAAAGCATGGAGGTATATTTTAAAATCATATGCTACCGTATATATATATTACACATTGGGCTGTAGGCATTCTCCATACTTTCTCTCACATATCAAAGCTAAAGCAGTAACTTCTGATTTTAATGTACCTCAAAGGTTTTGAGATGAATGAGCAAAATAACACAGAGAGGGTATCTGGATGGGGTTGTCTTTCTCATCACAAGATGAATTGGTTGTTTTCTGGACATTTTCCATAAAGGCCAGATCACTATGGAAAATGCAAAGTGTGTTTACTGTCTATTACCCAAAGCACCATGAGAGGAAATGATAGCTGAAAAAAAAAATCCTCTACAGGGCAGCTTGACGGGAGAACACGGAGCAGTGAGTGAACGAGGGTGCTGGGTGGGGGATAGGGCACAGAGGCCTCTGAAGGAAAGTCTCTCGTGTCAAGGGAGACCTTCGGAGCTGTCTGTCTTTTGAGAGCCAGGACTGAGGTCTCATAACCTAAGTAGAAATGGAAATTCGTTTTGGGAAGATGCTTAAATTTCTGCCCACTCCCCTCAATCTCCTTTCACTTCTGTCCATAGTAAATGAACACCTGAACCTACTAAAGTTTGTATATCTTCTTTCTGACCTAGACAGGTAGTAGATTCTCCTTTCTTCATCTTCCCCATCTAGAGTTTGAAGGGTAGGATGATGAAAAGACCTCATAGGACCCCATGGGGCCGCATAAGACATACCGTCTTGATTGTTGATGACATTAACAACTTCTTTTGATAATATGAGGTTTAGTATTCAGGAAAACCAGTGGGGACCAGCAAAAAAGAAAACAGCCTGAGCATTTTCTTATATATAAAAATTCAATCCAAGTAATTTAGTCTCCTCCTCTTTCATCTTTTTCTGTTTTGAGTTATGCATTTGCATTTGTATTTGCTTCAGGCTTTGAAATAGTCATTCCATCAAACCATATTTTCATATATTGTAATAGAATACATAACAATATTTTATCATGCAAAGTATTTCATTGTTATATAAGTTGGAACACAGGAAGAAAAAAAGAGCCCAATAGAATAAAGTGCTTTGAAACATTTCAGTTTTTTTTTTTTTTTACATGCATCAAGGCTAATGTTTTTCTTCATGTCAATTTAAAGTATAATTTCCCAAGGACAAATTTTCTTTTCCTTGGTCCTGGCATCGACAGTAACCCAAACTTTCAAAATATGCTGTGACAAAAAAATTGAAACAAACAGAGATCGGGCAGAGAGGGCACTTTTTGCTCAAAGCCCACTGCTGGGCTTCACCTCAGTATTAATTAAGGCTTCAGTAGAGATGAAAGGTGAGCTTCGAGCCTCACTTCAATCCCTTCGGGTATCAGAATCTACATACAACTCCTAATGTTTTCTGACAGCTGTGGGTCTGCTGCTACTTTTATATACTTCTGATTTTATTCTTCTGATAGCCAGAGCTATTTTTTTTCTTTTTAAAGAAACTACTTTTATAGTTATCACCCAGGACAAGAGATAGTGATTTGTCAACCACCTCTGAAATACCTCAGGCTTGCAAATATGCCCATCAAAGCTAACACTCTTCTGAATTTCATAGAAATAACACCCTTGCCTTTTATTTACAGATTTGCCACCTAAGATTATGTCCCTGTATGTTGTGCCTTAGCCTCTTCCACAGGAATACTGATGTGTTTAGATTCCCAGTCACATAAGAAGACTTCTTGTCCCTTCTTTTTCCTTACAATTTTCTCAATCAAGAACTCAGGCAAGCTAAGCTTTAGTTTCCTATTGTCTGGGTTTTGTCAACTGTGTTCTCTTGTCTAAATTATCATGTTCTTCTTTACTTTCTGCTTCCTGAAAAACAGCAGCTGAATCTAGAGGGTTGATGTTTTGACAAGAGTATAGGAAACACAGAATGTCTGATTGTTTCTGCTTTTGTCAGCAGATATTAGCTCTCAAAACACAGATCTGCTAATTTGTTGGAGGGTGAACAGCGGCAAATAGAAAGTCTATTATTGAAAAGAATCACTGTCTGTGATATTTTAATATAGTATTTGTTTGTTAATTCTTTGAGAATCTCATTCAATTTATTTGGACCATGTTCACTTTTCACTACACCCACCTCCTCCCACATCCACCCCCAGTGTAGCCTTCCCTTCGGTTCATGTACTCTTTAAAAAATTGTTAAAATAATCTATGTAGTTCAGTATGTGTTGCCCACATACCCACGAGTGTGAGACAATCCACTGGAGTGCCCCTAAGGGACACTGACTCCTCTTCCCCCAAAAAACCATCATGTCAGTAGCTCCTTAGCAGTCAGAGCTTGTGAGTTCTACCTACTCCGTGCTGGAGTATTGACTGGCTTAATCCTGCACAGGCAACTCCAGCTGCTGTAAGTCACGTGAGCTGTGATTCTGCCATGTTCAGAAGTCAAAGCCTTGCTCTGGTCCTCCTCAGCCTTTGGCTTCTACAACCTTTCTTCTCCCTCTTTTGGGATGGTTAATGAGTTTGCAGGTAGTGGATGATGGAGAAGTCTCAAATGTTCCACAGCATTCCAGCGACACTTTCTGCATAATGATCAGTTGTGAGTTTCTGTGATTAGCACTATGTAAACTTCTCTGATGAGGTCTGTCAAGCTGCACCAATCTGTAGGTATTGAGATCCGAATTTAGAGAGCAGCTTGCTACTATTTCTACTTAGCAGAATAGTAAATAGTATTCAGACCCATTCTTGGGGACTTTGAGCATCCCAACCATGAGCTGTTGGCCAGATTTACAGTATAAAGCATGTGTTTCCTATTGTGGAGTGGGGCCTGAAGTCTAATCAAAAAGAAGTTGGTAATTCCTATAATATTTATGCCACTATTGCACCCAAGGGCAGTTCATACCCCTTTCCTACATCTGTTATTTACTTACTCAGGGTTATGTTTACAGAGCAAAGGCAGAGTAAGTGCTTGATTTGTTTTTACTGTACAGTTTTATAAAAGATTAATTTAAAATATTAAATATCACAGATTAGTAGATATATAAATATTGTTCAGTTTTTTATTCATGAGAAATTATTGTCCTTATTGATACCATATTTTCCTATCTTTCATCAGTAAAAATGTCTTAGGGTTAGCCGGTCTTATTAGCTTGCTTCCTGTAGTCTTAGAATATTTTTTGACAAATTGTTAATCCTGTGTTGTATACTTGTTTTCTCAGATGGATCAACCAATGCTCAGAGGAGTCCTATTTCATTTAATAGGAAAAGTCAAATAAACATCTTAGTTTCACAATTCTTTTTTTTTTGTTTGTTTTGTTTTTTTGAGACAGGGTTTCTCTGTGTAGCTTTGGATCCTGCCTAGAACTTGCTCTGTAGACCAGGCTGGCTTTGAACTCACAGAGATCCATCGGTCTCCGTCTTCCAGATGCTAGAATTAAAAGCATGTGCCACCACCACCTGGCTCAATCTCCTTTTTTTAAAAAAAAGTGTTCTCCCTCTTTTGATTACTTATGCATTTAGTTATCATTTAATTAATTTTCTTATAATATATTTTGATCATATTTTTCCATCATTCAATGTCTTTAAACTCTCTACCTTTCTACCCACCCAACTTCATGATTTCATAGAATCTCTCTCTCTCTCAAAATAAACTCTAACAAAATAAAAGTAAAAAACATAAAATAAAACACAACATTCCAAATCAAAATAGAAGACACACACACATAAAAACATGGAGGTCATTTTGTGTTGCCCAGCTACTCTTGGGTAAGGGGTCAGCCTTAGAGTGTGGTTGATATACCCAGAGACACTCCATTGGACAAAACAAATTTTTCCTTTCCCATCAGGTATCAATTGCAGATTGCTTTTTGGTTAGGGGTGGGACTTTGTACCCATTTCTGCTTCACGATGCTGGGATTTTGTCTGATTTGAACCTGTACGGGACTTGTGCATGCTAGCACAGTCTCTGTGGGTTCCTATGTGCATCAGTCCTGTTGTGGTCTGGAAGATACTGTTTCCTTGGAGACAGTCGCCACTTCTGACTCTTACATTCTTTCCAGCCTTTTCCACATAGATAGCTGAATATTGAGGGGATGGGTTTGATGAAACTTCCCATGTAGGAATGACTGCTCCAAACTTTTTCACTCTCTAAAATTGTCCAGTTGTGGGTCTCTGTTAATTACCATCTACTGCAAGAAGAAGCTTCTCTGATGAGGGTGGATCAAAGCGTCGTTCTACAGGTATAGTAGTATGCCATTAGGGATAATTTTATTGTTAGGTTCCTTTAGCTGAATAATAGAAATAGGTTTTGCCTTAGGCTAAGACTTTACTACTCTTAGGTTTTTGGCAACTTTGGCAGTGTCACATATGGTTTCCATTTCATGGAGTGGGTGTAAGTTCTATGGGAGTGGTTAGTTACTCCCATAACACAAGAGTAAATTGGACCACTGTTGCATTAGTATATGTTGCAGGTATGTTGCAGCATAGGTCGCAATTTTGTAGCTGGAGGATATTGATAGTAGCATGAAAGGTACCTTCAAGCATCATTAATTCTAATCAATAGGCATAAAGTTTTTAGCTGGTACAAGCTCAATTTTTCAGTGTTCAGTGAAATAATAGAATCTTCAGCAGTAGGGCCTTACCACCAGTTTGTGGAGAACAGCCAAGAACCTTGGAAATAGCCTGTAATAATTTGGGGGAGTATATGAGGTCTCTTTGACCAACGATCCAACAAAATGTAACTCATTCCTGGCATTGATGGTTTTGTGTGGTAGCATATGGTTTTTAAGAGGTATTGTCTCCTCATTGTATGGTAACTCCATTTACACTTCTTTGACGTATAGATATATTTTAGGAAGCTTCTACAGAAGTATGTTACCATATAGCTTTTTAAGGGACCTTTAGTGTTAGTTGGTTCTCTCCTTATTCTCTTTTTTACCCCGCCCTTTCATAGCTCAACACATTTAATTGTCCTATTTTAGTCTGTTTGTTATCTCTTCATAACACTGTATTTATTCTATTTCCCCTTCCTTGATAGATCTATAAATTTGAGTTGCCTCTAATCTGAAAAAACTTCTTCCTGTGGTCTACTTTCCATGGTATCAGAAAATACTAAATAAGCCTCTAAGAGAACAAAGCAATTAGTAGTCCTCCCCAGCAACGAAACCTATGGGCCACAGCAATGACCAGCATGGCAAGACACCCCTAAAGGTGTCATTAGTAGCACTCACATATTGGTAGTAACCAACAACTTTCTAATTGAACTTCAAGTCCACTTAACAGGAGGGAAATAATGGCCTCTACCAGAAACTTGCCCCAAATTCCCAAGGATGGTATAGTCATGCAACTTAGAAGAGAATCTACTACCAGTACTTTAATAGGTCAGCATAATTCGTATCTATGTTCTAAATCTTATCCTTATACTCACAGATAAATGTAGCTATCACAAAAGAAGCTTTTCCTTACAGCAAACACAATCACTGCATTGAATTCTTTTTTTCTAGACAGTATTTCTCTGTGTAGCTTTGGTGCCTGTCCTTGGAACTAGCTCTTGTAGACCAAGATGATCTCAAACTCACAGAGATCTGCCTGTTTCTCCCTTCTGAGTGCTGGGCTTAAAGGCACACACTGAATTTGTTTCTTTATGTATGACAGTTTAGATAATTTTGTTATCTCAGTTTTTTTTATGACTAGTATAGTTCTTGCATTGTTGGAGGCAGGATAGACAGACAGAAAATTAATGAAACATGGGAAGGTAAAAGAGCCCATCACTCCAAGTTCTGTCTTCTGCAAATTGACAATTAAGAATTTAAGCATGGGACTGGAGAGAAGGCTCAGAACATTAGCTGTTCTTCCGGAGGTTCGGAGTTGAGTTCCCAGCACCCATGTGGTGGCTCATATCTATAAAGAGTTCTGATGCCCTAGCATGCAGGCGTGCATGCAAGCAGAGCACTCGTACCTAAAAAATACATAAAACCCCAAGACAACAACACAACAAAGAGATTAAGCATAGTTAATAGGAGCTGTGAAAGTTGTCCATATAGAGACAAATTCATTTCATACAGAGATATTTCATATAAAAATGTTAAAATAGCAACGGTCCATGCCTGAGACACAAGCAATATAGCCGTTCTTCTTTCCCAGGTTTGCAAGCGATCTCACAAGAAAATTCATTTATGGTAAAAGTCATATCTTAATCCTCTTCCATAACTTTTGTAGACCATGGGTTACAAAATATTGCATTATCATATTGCAATCCTATCTAAGGCATCCCTGAAGCTGCTTTATAATTTTGTGTACCAAATGAGAGATAAAGAAAAATAGTTTCATAAAAACACTTTGAAATGTAACTTGAGAGCCAGCATAAGTGACTACTGATAAGATATATAAACATGATTCCTTCTTGAGAGATCAAACTCATATTTGGTATACTTTACCTTTTCTTAAGTATCAGTAGCCGGGCGGTGGTGGCGCACGCCTTTAATCCCAGCACTCGGGAGGCAGAGGCAGGCGGATCTCTGTGAGTTCGAGACCAGCCTGGTCTACAGAGCTAGTTCCAGGACAGGCTCCAAAGCCACAGAGAAACCCTGTCCCGAAAAAAACCAAAAAAAAAAAAAAAACAAAAAAACAAAAAAAACAACAACAAAAAAAGTATCAGAAATGTATGTGTTTAAAGCCATGTTAAAAATCTCTTCTTAGCTGGGCATGATTGTGTTTCCAGCACTTTGGAGACAGAAGCAAGTGGATGTTTTGTGAATTTGAAGCCAACCTGGTCTGCAGAGTGAGTTCCATGGCTGCACATTGAGATCTTGTCTCAAAAACAAACAATCGACCTCAGTAACCTGTAGATATGCTTTATGCAGGTTCATCTTGAAATCCTCTTTTGTGACAAAGTCAAGAACCCCAGCTACATCTGAGTAGAGATCTCTGTGAAAAAGTCCTCAAACTACAGCCGATATCATTGACATGTAATTGTAGCACAAATCATTTAAACAGAAGTTTTTTTTAAATCACAGAGCCATCATCAATCATATGATTATTGTATACCATCCTTTATTTTCCTGTCTTAACTATTTCATAGTCTCTCTTCTCTAGATAGTGCCATATTTATACAAGGTGTTATATGTCCGATACCTTGTAATATCCTCGAAGTCAGCTTCTAACAACTACTTCTTCTGCTCCTTCCCCACTTAGCCCACGCTTGTTTTTATACAGATGGAAAAGATGCCTCATGACATAAAAGAGTGACTTCATTTGATTAGCCTTGTGAAAGATAATTAAACAAAATTAGTTTGGTCTATAAACACAGACATCAGTTTATTCTGTTTTGCCCCGGCTCCACCAGTTTAAAATGTAAGTTTAGTATTTAAGTGTTTACAGCCTGGTAGGATCATTAAAGCCAATAGAAATACTTGAGGGAGGTTGTTTTTCTTGGCTCCAGTAAATAACCTGACAAAGAGACTTGTTGCTTACCCAGTACCCAGTGTGTTCATTTGAAATGCTTTGATGTTCACTTTTATTAGGCATTTATAAAACAAAGCTTGTTTCCAGTCAGCATTATAATTACTTTAATTAGAGTTTATGTGTGAAGTATCATATATCTATTGTGTAGAAGTTATCCAAAGTAACAAGCATACTGAATTACCTAACTAATTTTGTTGATTTCAATAATTAGTTTATAAAGGACATTTAATAATGTCTCACACTGCAAAATTAAAGTCCTCTAATCAAAATTACACTGAAGTTTAGAGCAAGAATGTTTTCTTGCTTGGACTCCCCCCTACTTCTCAGGGCTCATGGGGCATAATGCTTGTGTAAGAAATAAAAAACAGAGAAGCGCAGGGTTATGGGGTGGTATTTCCTTCCCTGAGAGGCTAACGAGAATGAGTTTCACGTCATGCTTTCCCAGGGAACAAAACTGTAAATATGGAGAGGAGAAACAGCGCTCCAGCTTTCTGGTGCTGCTATCTGAAGGGGACTGGCTTTTCTTGGCATTGTAATGTGTTCTGTTGAAAGGGGCAGGCGGAATTATTGAGCGGCTGGTGGAGAGTCCCAAGAGTGTACCCAGGAAACTTAGTGGCAGTAGATGCTGCCTCACAAGTGAAAAGAAATCCCCAGCATATGGCTGTCTGTCTGGAAACTCTTGCCATTCACTGCATAGTTCATCTGAATGGCGCTACATCATATGTTCCTTTAAAATTACAGAAAACCAAATGCAGTTCAGGTTGGCCCTGAGTCTCTGATCTTCTCTCACAGAAGAGTAGGATCTATCTACTCATGGTATTCAGGAGCTATTTGGTTTTGTAGGGAGTCACGTTTTTCAATGGAGTTAAGGTTCATGTAACATGGCTCTTCTTATTTTCGATTGATTTTTAGTTAATGTGCTCAGCTTATTTTTTTTTCTCTGCTCCCAAACTCTGCTATTAATCACTGCTCAAGTTGGACCAGGATTCAAGGGACAAGATATCGTGATCTCTGTTAACATGCTCTTCACCCACCTCTCCAATCCTTTTGCTCTTAATTGTACTTAATCAAATCAGTGTTATATTAAGTTCCCATGATGTTAGAGTTCATGTGTAGATTTCTTGCTGTTATGAATTGCAGAATAGAAGCACTTTGCAAAAATATGCATGTAATTCAAGTGAGTGCGTGGGGTTACATCAGGGGTGGTAAATGATGTATGTGGTATAAAGAGGTGAGAGTTTTTCTGGGTTTCATCAATTTGTCTGAATTGGGAGAGACTATGGTGCTATTTATATGGATGTCTCAAGGATTGCAACCTTTAATTTGTTTCTAGAGAGAAATCTTAATTTTCATCAATTATTATTATAATTTTTTTTATCTCAAACTGCTTTTGTTGTAATTGCTTTATCATCTTTGTTCAATTGGTGAAGCTGTAAAGTATGTGTATCCTCTAGATGACTGACCATTTAGGAGGAGTCCAAATCATTCCATTGAATACATTCAGCCCCCCTTTGAACAATGAAAAGAGAAGGCTCAAAGCCAGAGCTTTGTGTCATAGACACTTAAAAACTATCCTTGTGGAAAGCATTGAATTTTATTTTTAGAATAAAGTTTCTGCTGTGATTACAATTAGAATTGTGGTAGGGGTAGAGAAGAATATGATTAAGGTCATGTGTGGCACAGATAATAAAAACAGATAATGTTTTTAAGAGCCAGATACTGGGGATCAACCTGAAGATCAAAAAAGCAAAGCAGCCAGCCACTGGCTCTGACCTCAGACTGAAAATGGGCGAGGTTCTTTCTCCAAGGATCCTGAGAACCCCACATCTCACACTCCACATTCCTGAGTTCCTGTCTCCTCCTCTTATATTCATTCCTCTCTTCGTCCAGCTTTGTCCCCTTATATGCCTCTCTTTGTCACTCCCATCTCCACTTCCCCAGTGCTGGGATTAAAGGCGGGTGATCCCAAGTGCTGAGATCACCTATGCATGAGTTCTGTTTCTCTTTTAAACAGATTCAATCTTGTGTAGCCCATGGTAGCCTTGAACTCACAGAGATCCCTCTGCCTCTGTCTTCTGAGTCCTAGGATTAGAGGTGTGTGTCCTCCTGGCCTGTATGGCCAACTAGTGTGGCTGTTTTGCTCTCTGATTAGGTTAGCTTTATTTATTAAAGCACACATAATATACTACTATAGTCATGTTTATGGTACTTAAATTCTTTTAGACTTACTACCATGTTAAAGATGATTTTGAACATAATTATTCACTGATGCAAGGTGGAACTGATATCCAAATCATATTTTATACTCCAGGAGAGAAACTCTTCAATCTTACTAGTTTCCTAGGTGTCATTGAGAAATTTGGTGTTCTCAACTGAGTTATGACAGTTACATGGCTCCTAGAAGATGGCTTAAATCACATTTACTTTCAAAATTATTCACCAAATACATAAAAGTTAAATAATCTTTGCCATCCCAAGTTTCTGTTTCCTGATTTGCATATATCTAAAAGGTTAATTTTCTGTAACTTGAGCTTGACAGTGTCAAGAAAAACTTACTCATGATTCCATGCTTACTTGGCTCTCAGGTTTCTGCTGAAGAAGCATGTAACAGAGACACTGCTCACCTCTATGCCCATCTCTCTACATATTATAGACCATTTGGTCATGTTTGCTCAGCTCAAAACTAGTTTTTCAAGGAGCTCCCTGTAGTTAGATGCAGTCATGGGTTAGGTTTCAGCAAAAGAATTACAATTAAAAATTGATGTTCCCCATTCTCAGACATAACTCACAAAAGTCTTCTATTCCTATGGTAGTTAGTTTTAACCCAATACAGTCTAGAATTATTGGAAAGAGTGTTTCAATGAGGACTGTCTAGATCCAGTTGGATTATAGACAGGTTGGTGAGGGATTGTCTTAATTATTTGAGTCGAGGTGAGAAGATCTGCTCATTGTGGGCAATACCATTCCCGTAGCAATGGAGAGATGAGGCTGCACACAAGGGAGCATTCATGCAGTTACTGTCTTTCTGCTTTTGACTACGGACTGTGACGTGACTAGGCAGTTCAAGTTCCCACCTTGATTTCTCTGCAATGATGGGCTATGACAGAATTGTCAGCTGAATAAACTCCTAAGTGGCTCTTGCTAGGAGAGATTATCTTGTAAACAAAACTAGAATTATCTTACCCATCCCCAGTCTCCTTCTCTCTAGCTAGAAGGTCTAGAGATAGCCTTGAGATAAAGAGTATATAACTTCTGCAACTGTAGAAAGATAAGGTTTACCAGGCCCAAAGGAGCCAACCTGGAGTCTGCTGTAAGAAGTCTGATGCTGTAAGAAGTCCTGACCATGCCTAGCCAGACAAGTTGTTAAATAAACAAGTCTGCTGAAAGCCTTCTACATGACTTCTGGTGTCTGTATTTGTTGACATCATGCCTGAGGAAAATGGTTGGAACCAGCAACAATGTAACCTGGCTTTTTGTGTTTCTATAAAAAAAAATGGTGTTCCTGCTCTGGGTTGTTACATAAGCAAGAAAGAAATTAATTACTTTGGGTCTCAAAAGGCCTTGATCTTATTAATTATAATGATTGGTACTCCTCTTATTAATATGGTATATAAGATCATTCAAGTATGTATATTTATATATGTATGTATGTATATGTATACACACACACACACATATGTTAAGCCTGAAAATTGAATTAAAGTAAGAGAGAAAGTTGGAAGAGAGGTGAAAGACTATTTTGGTTCCTATATTGCTTCTGTGTGGAATGGAAAGAAAAGGGCATCCATTCATTTCTTCAAAGTAAAATTGAGACCAATAGGATTCAAACATGCCTATTTATTCACCACTTTGTTCTTAAACTCAACAAATACTGTCTTTGTGTGAACACTATTCTATGCCTTGAGTATAACTCAGTAAGAAACCACAATAACAGCAACAAAAAACTAAAACCACAGATTTCAGGTGACTGAGTCAGGAATGCCCAGGGGTCATTTAGCAACCCAGGACCCTGCTGGACTGAGCTTTAAACAAACTCCTCTACAAAGCAGTCAGGTCATTCTGACTTAGGACTCCCTAGTTCCCTTAGTAATTGCCCCTTTGAGGACAAACACATTCTTAAGCGTATCCTGTTCTTAGGGGCAGCACACTGATCCAGTCTGTACTAGTTTTAGCTACATACGCAATAAGGCAAACTATGTCCACTAAAGGGACATTTGGAAAAAAAAATCATCTATTTATTATTTTATATGTATCGTGCATGTCAATCAAAACTACCCATGTCTCACCCGTTAGCGACTAACTCTTTCTCCTCTTGGATACATTACAGAAACTCTAAACAATAACAAAGGCTAGTGATGCATCTGCATGCTCTGATCTGACTACTCTTTTGCTACATACCTAAACAGAACTTTCTCTTTGCTTAGAAATAAAATCCCTTGATACTTTGCTATTTGTATGTGCTTCTTCAAGTCTTAGAACAAGACACCAAGAACTGGGGAACACCCAGTCTAGACAGAGAATACCAGTAACACTATTGCCAGCCCTTATTCTTGCTACTCAATTATTTTTGGTTAATGAGAGAAATCATATTTTGGTTTCAATATTCAGATGAGTCATTAAGAACCCATTATACTTTGCTTTTCTAATTCTAGGTCTCTGTGAATAGTAAGTGGTTTTAGATAGAATGCTTTAAAACTGCTAAAATTTCTTTGGTCCTTTTTCCTACCTTCAGCTTGCTTTTGACAACAGAATAAATGAAAATATGTATGAGCCTGTGAAATAACTTCTGTTAAAGTGTGCAGGATTCAACATTTAAAAGGAATTCCATTTCAATACATGATAAAATTTCCAGATTATCTTGAGAACTGGGGCAGTTACTGTCAGTTATATTGAAAGAATTCCTACATGGTAAATTACCTGACAAGTTGTGGTATTTCAGGTGCTGTATTGAAATTGGAGTATTTGTTTTGCTTCAGTGGGCACTTAATTATTTGTTTCATCTTGACAATGTGCTAGAATTAATTCATAGCATTATGGAGCTGGCTTTAAACATCCTACGGAGAGCACAGATTGGCATCTGCAAACTAATACACTGTCTGAATGCTTTGCCCTCATTTTAAAGCTATTAAATCAGGGTCTTGAATTACCTTTATAGAGAGAGAAATCATAGCTTTCCTATCCTAAAGGAGGTTTCAGGGATGCAAGCAGAAAGGAGCTAAAAACAATTGTGTGAAGGGGAGCCTGCCATCTGAATCCTGTGGGTGCTGTGCTCATGGAGACCAGGCCCCTCAAGAGCACACTGCACACGCCAAAACACGCTCTCTCTCACCAGAAGTTTTCAACACCAAGCTGTGCTCTGACCAAAGTTCCTGCTACAGAATGACTATGATTTGTCACATCCAAAACTCATGTTGGAAAGTAGTTCTCATTAGGAAAGATTAAGAAGGAAGCGATGGTAGCTCACAGCATTGTATCCAATTTCTTTGGGCTGAGTCTGGAGAGTCTGAATAATAAGTTGAACAATACAGCATGATCTTGTTTGTTTGTTTGTTTTCATTATTTTGAAGGAAGACGCAGAGAAACGATCTGGTACCAATGGAGACCTTTAATGGATGATAATGTCTTTGCTTTTATGAGTGGGTTAATCCACTGAGGTGACTAATCCATTCATTGATTAAAGGATTAACAGTACATGATTATTTTGAGAGTAAGTCGGCTACAAACACTAGTTTTACTGGGTCTCGCCAGTGCTCTCTCTTGTGTTGCCTGATGCCCTGAGCTACTTTGGAGTTTGGCTATCAAGAAGGCCACCTCCAGCTGCAACTGGTTCTTAATCAGGACTGTGAGTCAAGAATAAGCCTTTTTATAATTCCTGAAGTCTGTGGCATTGTGTGATAACACAGTAGAAGAGGGACAAAAATAAATTTTGTCGATAAACAAATGGTATAGAAGGAATTGACCCAAAGGTTTTTTTTATAAATTGGTGACATCTCTTAAGATCATATTTATCCATTATAATCATCTTTAGTATTTGAAACAACCTAGAATGTTAAATGGTAATGTTCTTTATTTAATGCTGGAATTTCACTTTTTTTTTTTAATATGGAAGAAAATTGAGTATATTGAAATGGCAAACTAGTGTCCTTTAGGGATTCATGAGAGTACCTTTTCTCTGGGGAAAGAAACTTCTAGGGATAGTGAAAATCGACTTCTATTAGAAATGTAATATTTTATGTCATAAACAGTAGTTTCCAGTCAAAATGAAACTGATGTGTCAGGTTTTATGGTGAGCAACTGAAATGACCTACATAAAGTCCCATTCCTTTATAAAATTGTGGCAGCCATTTTGAAAGGCAATTGTGATCTTGATCATTTATTTTTTCATGAACCCTTATGGCATACGTCAGCACAATTAAAAGGCCGTCGCTTTAACTTACTGGCAGTTTCAGTAGAGACTCATTTTGCAAGAGAACACCCGCTTGAACAATCTAGTCTGCGATCTTTCTGAAGCGGCTGTTTGGGAGACACTTAGGAAGAAAAAGAAAGAACACTATTGTATTCTCCTGGGCTGGGAGCAGATTTTCCTGTTGCAATCATAAAAGAAACATGCCCATGATGGGTCAGAAAATGTTACAAACTGAAACACAAAGAAAGCCCTATCTCTGTGTTCCTTAGCGTCACTAGCATTCTGCACAGGTTAGGATGACTACAGTAGTCACACCAAGAACTTTACAGGGAACCTAACCTAGATTGCCCATGTATGCTTCAGTTTTCTATTGGGTTCATTTTGTGACTTAGGTTTGGAGAAAATATTGACACTATCAAAACCTTGCCCCGTCTATGTTTAGAGGAAGTGGTTTGATATCTGTTCTAGGGGATTATGTGTGGTTGAAGATGTCTGCCTTATATTTTGACATTGAGTTTTGCACTGGGTCCTGGAGATCACTAACTAGGCGCGGCTAGTTGCCCATTGAGTCCCAGGGATCTACTGGCCACTGCCTCTTCAGGACTTGGTTTATAAGTGTATACCATTACAGACCTGATTGGTTCTTATAGGTGCTGGGCATTGACAACTTACCAACTGAGCTACATTTCCAACACACCTCTCAAATAATGGTACCCAAAGGGATATTTTCCAAGTTCAGTCATCCTCACTATAAGGAAATAACAGAACAAAACCATTGCTAAGCAATATAGTATTAAGTACTGAAACATAGGGTTAGGATTTTTTTTTTCTGTCTGTGAAGAATCACCCTGGAATTCTGATGGGGATTGCATGGAAGCTGTAGATTACTAGTGATTGAATGGCTGTTTTTCACAATATTAATTCTAATTCTTCTGACCCTGAGCATGAGAGGGCTTTCTATTTTTTAGTATTTTCCTTAATTTTTTTCTTTAAGGTCTTAAAGATTTTATTTAGTGGTCTTTCTTTTCCTTTTGTAGGTTTATTCACGAGTTTGGACGTAAAAATTCTTGTCCTATTGTTACGTATGCACGTCTGACTGTCTAGATGTCAACATGAATTCTAATAGTGCACAGAAATCCATGTGCCCAGCATGAAGGAATGTGAATAAAACAAAAATGATATAATGATGCTCTTACTCCTGCCTGAATTTTGCAATTCATTTAAGCCCTTTGCTACGATACATTATTTGTGGAGATTGATAACAAAAATATGCTACAATTTTCTCTGAAAAACAGTGGATGATTACTTATTATAGATTATTTGTTAGCAACATAAAGCTTTAAATTATACAACTCATTTTGTTGTTAATAAGTCAATATGTTGATAATAAGATGATAAAAATGCTTGCTGATAAGCAAGGTAGTTTATTTTTATTTTTTAATTTTTTTTTGGTTTTTCGAGACAGGGTTTCTCTGTGGCTTTGGAGCCTGTCCTGGCACTAGCTCTGTAGACCAGGCTGGTCTCGAACTCA
>NW_004949104.1:6756517-6757404 GCF_000317375.1 Microtus ochrogaster
CAAGGTAGTTTATTATAATAATTCTTAGTTAAAAAGAAGTAATTAGTAATAGGATCATTGTAGTAGAATCTTAAACTGTAGCTCTTCTTAATATTTAACATTGGTATTTAGAATTTCTCCCATGATATAATCTGTGTTAGACAAATAACTAGTACTATGATCTCATCATTGACTTTGAGTGAGCTCTGTATGTTTGCGCTGGTCCTTTGTCCCTTTGCTCTTCTTCACCTTGCTATGGAGTGTTAGTACGTGGCAGTAGACACACAGAAAAAAATTATCCTTGCCTGTATGGGTAATATTTTCAAATTAAAATCTCATTCTGTCCCACCGGTGTATAGTCATTTGGAAGTTTTCTTGTTGTAAATTTTAACACCCACAGCTCTGCACCTCAAGCTTATCAGGTTTCAGTGGTCCTTACTGCCCGTGGGGCACCATTCCAATAGGAACTACAGTGTGTTGGAAGGTGAAAAAGGGTACCAAAGATTTTGTTTTACTCCATGGGAGTCCCAAGAGTGATTTTTTTCTCCTCAAATTTTTGATCTTTTCTGCTTGTCTCTAGTGGTTTGTCTGTGTGGATTGCGTGGATGAAACCAATCTGCATATTCAAATCCCTTAGATTCAGGTGTGTTGTTTGTGGAGTGATTGTAACAGTTTTAATTCCAGTAATAGAATGAGTTTCTATTACTTTGTTTCTTTCTCAACATTTGACAAAGCTGGATGGATGCAAAATGCTAACTGGTTTTATTTTTAAAAGCAAATTTCCTGGGCCCGGGGAGATGGACAAGTGGAAAAGAGCACTAGCTGCCCTTCCAGAGGACATGGGCTCTTCAGGAATCCACATGGTGGAGCACTAGCTGCCCTTCCAGAGGACATGGGCTCTTCAGGAA
>NW_004949104.1:6758304-6779158 GCF_000317375.1 Microtus ochrogaster
AGCCTTTGCTGGAGAGGTTGTGGAGAAAGGGGTACACTCATCCATTGCTAGTGGGAATGCAAACTTGTGCAACCACTCTGGAAAGCAGTGTGGCGGTTTCTCAGGTTTGTGAGTATTTTATTGAGAATTTTTGCATCAGTGTTCATGAGTGAGATTGGTCTGTAATTCTCTTTATTGGTTAAGTCTTTGTGTGGTTTTGGTATCAGGGTGACTGTAGCTTCATAAAAGGAGTTTGGCAATGACCCTTCTGTTTCTATATTGTGAAATATATTAAGGAGTATAGGTATTAGTTCTTTTTGGAAGTTCTGGTAGAATTCTGCATTGAAACCATCTGTTCCAGGGCTTTTTTTGGTAGGGAGGTTTCTGATGACAGCTTCTAATTCCTCACGACTTACAGGTCTATTTAAACTGTTCACCTGGTCTTGATTTAATTTTGGTATATGGTACTTGTCTAAAAAAAGTGTCCATTTCTTTCATATTTTCCAATTTTGTGGCATATAGGCTTTTGTAGTAAGATCTAATAATTCTCTGAATTTCCTCTGCGAGAGGGTAGCCCAAAGCAGGGTCTTTCTACTCTGAATCACTCTCTTAGATTGACTTTTTGGGGAACTGTAATACTACATTTTTTCCCAATTCACTTACTTTCTGATGTAAGCCCTATACCATAGCATTTAGAGTTCTTTATTGAAATCATGTAACCCAAACCAGAACCCTCTTCTGTACAACATGAATTTAATCTATGCGGTAAATTTCATCTCCCTGGATTGAAACGTTCTGGAAGTAGAAGCACCCTCTTCTGCATCCCCTATCTCTTCAATTTACTTTGGTTACATTCTCTCTTCTTTGGGCTCATGCATTAGGCTCTGTATCTTTCAACAAGAATTATACATGTACCCCTCTGAAGGGTCTCCCTGGAGGCCCTGTCATTTGGCTTGAGGTAGCAGTGGAATGAGAGAAAATACCCAGCCTACATCCCTCTGTGACTATAAAGTATTCTCAATACAGCAGCTTAGTGCATCCATCTTCTGATGGAGATGTAGGGGGTGAGTGGTGAGGATATATCTGCATAACTAACTTTGGACCAACTCTCACAAATCATACATAGGTACTTCAGCATTTCTCTTTGGCATACTTTACGACCTTTCCCCTCAGGCTTAGGGCTTCAGCTAAATCTGTGTGACAACAGGAAATTGTCTACCTAGCAATACTCTTCCGTGAGATGCTTTCATGGGTTTCTCAGTATCTAATGCTGAAAAAAAGCAGAATTCATTCTTGATCTGTGATAGAGTCACTACAGCATGTGCTGCATTTGCAAATTTTAGCTGTCTCTAATTTTTGCCAATATTTTCCTCTTTTTCTTCTCCTCTCTCCTTCCCCCATCCCACTATGTGTGGGGGTATACATATGAACATTAGGGAAAATAGTGGTATATTAAGGGTTATCTAAAGAAACAGAACTCTGTTCAGTAATCGGTTCATGTAATTGGGGAAACTTCAAAAAATTCAAAGCAAGGAAATCCAGCTTAGAGTTGGTGGTACTCTTAAATCTAACAGTTACAGACTGAGTCAGCAGACTGTAAACTCAGGTAGAATTTCTATATTACAGAGTGTTAGACAAGTTTTTTTTATGTAAAACTTCAGTTTTCCTATTAAGTCCTTTAATGAATAGACTGAGATTTACCCCTAATGAATGACTTACTTAAATTCATTGGCTGTAAATGTTGGTCCGTCTTAAATACACCTTCACAGAGACACCTAGATGAAGGTTGCTCCTATAGTTTGGATAGACAGACAAGAGTAACACCCACAACTAAGTAGGACTGTGGACTTTTCTGTTTTCCTTAATTTATTTCTCAACAATCTAAAAGGTCAAGGTCTATTATATCATCCCAAGAAGTCACTTCTCATCGTTCATGGACAAATTGATGTCAGACTACTAAGCATTTGGTCCTGTAGAGCTCAGGTTAACATCTGCCTTCCTGACTCAATTGTGAGCCGTTGAAGGGCAGGTCTCACATGTGATTTACTTGCTATTGTCTGTACGTTGATAACAACTATAATTTTGGGAGGAGCAACTGAGGCAATAGATACAGTCATCCAACCCATTTAATCAGGGTAGAAAATAAGATTTAGGGACAGAGACCAGAAAGACACAATCAATAGGTATATGACATGGAATGCCTGTTTTCACTCTCAAAATCAGCAAGGTGGCTGAAGTAAGATGGGGTGAAAATCAATGTGGCAGGAAGGTCGTCAACAAACATCTTGTTCTAGGGTGGTTTATTTCTTTGCATTATTACTAAATGTAAAAAGAAGCAGGGAGAAATGATGTTGAACAAACAATGGGCCATGTCTTGACATTTTGACAAGTTGAGGATTAAAATGCACTTGTTAGAACTGAAGTGCAAAAATGTTTCAAAGGGCTTTTGAAACCAAGATGTTTTGAAATTGGAAAAATCAAGGTTACTTGAAATGGAGAAAGCTTTGTATTCAAGGCCAAAGGGGTTGACAGGAGGACCTGAGGCTTCTTTTGTCCTCTGTGTCATGTGAACATGAGATTCTGGGAAAGAAATGACAAACTTTCCTGCCTCTTGTTATCCTTCCACGAATTCTGTGATTTCTACCTGTTTTTTTTTATTCTTTCATCACTCAATTAGTTTGTCTGATGCCAAGAATGGGGGAGAAGTAACTGAAAAGATGATATGGACTTTTCTGCAGTTCATATTCTTAGGGCCTTGAATTTAACTACTACCAGGCTACTCTCATTTCTTCCACTCTTCAACAGGGGTAATATTCAGAGAGGACGAGTTCTGTGTGGCTAGAACTCAGTGTGGCTACCGTGAAGCCGATAGTTGACTGCAAGGATGGAGGAGAGGTGAGAAGAGCAAATTACTCAACGTTGGCCAGGTGGAAATACCACAGGTGTGCTTTCTCTGCCACTTCTCACTTAATCCATGGATGTAATGTTCTACACTTTTTTTTAACATCAGAGGAATGTACATTTATCCAGGAAAAGGGAAAGAATTTAAGTGATTGTGTGACTGTCTCTCTCTGCCCCTGCCCCGTGTGTACTGTGTGTGTGTGTGTTGCAGAGGATACTAAAGCTCAAAAAAGTTTAGTGATTTGTGTAGATTATCAAGTAGAAATTAATGGATATGGAATTGAAACCCATTCGATCTCAAATATTTGTTGCTCTTCTCTACTGTTTCCTGCCCATATTACAAGAAAATATCTTGTGGAAAATGACAATAAATTCTACAATAGGACATGACTGTCGGTCCTCCAGGTAGGATCATTATCCCTTGATCTACTGGTAGACTCTGAAATCATGCCTAAGTATATACATAGTCACAATTGCATGTCCCCATAGGGCATCCTGTGAGCTGTATGCATAATACATACATACATACATACATACATACATACATACATATGATGTATACATTGCCACCTGCAGTACTACTTAAAATTCTAAAGGGTGTGTAATGTAATTCATACCACTGAGAAAGAAACTGAGACTTAGACAGGTATTCTCCTTAAGACATATATCAAGTAATAACCTGAGATGGAAGGTTATGCACTTCCACAGTCAAGGATGGGTTGTTAGTCACTTGTGCTACAGTTCCATCCATGAAATAAATAGTTATGAGTGTTCCCTATATCTGCAATATTATTCATAATATCTATGATAATAATAAATATCACATACCTTCTACATAAGTATACTCTATGAGGTCCTGGAGCTAAGCACATAAAGTAAGTAATTACATGATTTCGCACAGCAATGATGGATATTAATGTAGGGTCACCATAATCAGTAAGTGGAAGACCTGTTAATGTCCTTATCACAGCATTTCAGTGGACAGACTCTTCCTCCCATCATAGGATTTGTGATTATTGAGAATTATGAGAGGAAAGGAGGCTTTGGGGGAAAAGAGGAGTCTTCCCAGGAATATTCATCAGTGAGAAAAAGCCTACCAGGTGGAGAGACAGCTGAAAGGGAGAGGACCGCACAGAAAGGGAAGTGTGTGTTTAGACACACGGAGGAGAGGGGGAGTGTCTTGTGGAGGAAAATGATCATAGATGTTCAGTGATGCTTGGGTCTGAGAGAAAGGAAAGGCATATGGACAGTTTGATCAGAGAGGATTTTTTTCTTTGTTAAAAGTGAAAAATATTTGTTTCTTGATTAATGTTTATTGACCTATGAGAGTCGGAAGAAATATATAAACTTTGTAAAGAGAAATAATGTGCACTGGGACTGTGTGCCGAGCAACCTACCATGCACTTATACAATTTCATATATAACTCCCATGGCTCTCCATAGCCCACAGGATGTAGACTAGGGAGTATCTCTGATGTAGAGATTGCTACAGTACAATGTACTTAGAAATGGAGAAAGTTGGGATACTTGATGGTTAACTTTTTTCCTGAGAAAAAGGTTGATCTTTGTATTTGGTGTCCTTTGCCCATATCTGATTTCCTCCACTTATTTCGAAAACTGTTCTGAAAAACTGAAGTGACATTTGGCATGAGAGAAGAAAGAATAAGGCAGAAGGAAACACAATACTACTTCTTAGGTGTCTACCGAGCCCCAGGTGCTTGACTTATATCATCTCAATAAGTTTTCTCAATACATCATCTTCAAAATTCATTCTTATGTTAAAGAAAAGAGAATGGAAGCACATCCAAGAAAACCCAGATTCATCTTCATTCAGTAAAAGGGTGACCCAGACATGAACCCAGAACTGCTTTTTTTAAAGCCCCATGTTGTATACATGGCACTACCCAACATCTATGGAACAATAATATGATAGTTTCTATGGCATTTTCCTCCTCACTACCTTTCTTTCCCATCTAACATACTCAAAAAAGAAAAACAGCAGAATCTCTTTCAGTAAATGCTTAGGCAATAAAACAGTTCTGAGTTTTATTTGTCTGTCTTCTGAAGTTGGAGTTTTAATTACTATATCAGTTTTATGTAAGTTCATAAAAGTCAGTAAACTCAATATTCCAGAAATCCTTTACAATTTAACATCTAGACAATTAGGGTAACAAAAGGAAGTTTATTCAGTGATGGTTTATGGAGGTGATTAACTCAGTCCTATTTGTCTCCCCAAAGAGAAGAGTTTAGCTAGAAAGTAATGTGCATCTTCTCCATCTAAGGAGATAGATACAGGAACAAAAGATATGCCGTGAACTCTTAAAAACCACCATGCCCTTTTAGCTAAATATGGCAGCTTAATTAAAGTTATTTTAAGTAATAGTTCATTATGCTTAATTAAAGTAATTATGGAATTAGCCATGGGAATTTGAATGAACCACAATGCAGACATGTTTGGCCTCTGCAGATCAAGTATACTAGTTTTCTTAGATCCCAAAATATCCCTGGATGTGTGAATCAGAGACAATATGACATAAAGCCTAGGTTATAGCTTTGATTATCTCAATCTAGAACTAACAATGAGTAACTAAATGCTGGATATAAATATTTGTGTGTGTATGAATGATATCACAGAGTATTCTGTGTTTTCCTCCAAAGTACAGTGTGTGAGAGTATATTAAATTTGATTTATTTAAATGTAGGATTACTTTGGGGGAAGCAAATGAAGATTAAAGGTCTAACAGGCAATGCTGTTTATGTTTTCAAGGACTAAATTGTCCCTTTTTTGTCCATGCATTATTTATATTTACCAGCTGCTGTAGGGATTCTGGCTGACTTTAGGAAAGATGTAGCATGTTTTTAGTTGGAGATACAATTTAAACTTCTGGCATTGTTACTACTGTGGTATTGATTTAATCAGAGCCACTGGATGTGTGGGCAAGTGGACAGCTTTCCCTAGGTCTTGGTAGTGCTTGCTAATAACATCCCTTAATGGCTTCTTGGCTTTCCTGATATTGGAAATCTATCATTATGTTTATTGGGAGAATTTCTAGTGAATTATAATGGAAATAATTCTTAAAGCACAGTATCTCAGAAGCTTACTAGTGGTCTTTCTTCAAATCAAATTTCATTTCAGATTTCCTAAGTATTTTCCATGTAACTGGCACTCTCAGAAATAGAATCGTCTCAAGAAGGCTCGTGAATGTCCTAAGTTCCCTTTTAGGTGTTTGACATCCTTAGTTTTCTCTTTAGTTTGTCTGGGGGGTAAGTGTCTCTGTCTTCCCTTAAAATGAAATGAGTGTTGTCTGTCAAATATGTCTATTGAGTATAAGGTACACTGGAATGGAAGAGGGGGTGGAAGCCTCAGAGATCAACCCATAGAGCAGGAAGACATAATCAGGAAACTTAGGTCTTAATCTGAGCCTTTATAGAACTTATGACTTTAGGGTGATATGGCCCTGTGGGTAAAATGCTTGTTTCACAGGTATGAGGACCTGAGTACAGAAATGAAGAGCCTTCATAAAGGTCAGACACGGTAGTGCATGTCTAATCCAAGTGCTCCTGTGGTGAGGGGGAGAACAGAGGCAGGGGAATCCATGCAAGGATGCATACCAGCTGCTCTGACATATAGGGTGTGTCAAACAAGAAGAGACTTTTCTCAAATGGTATGGAAGGCGAGGATTGGTACCTGAAGTTGTCATCTGACCTGCAAGTATGGACTGTGGCACATGCACACACACACACACACACACACACACACACACACACACACACACACACACACAAACATATCTATCTACTATTGTTTAACCTCTTATGATTTCACATATATTCTCTCCCTTACAACACAACACAACACACACAGAGTACAAAGAATAAGAAGTTCTGACACTCAGTATCCCCTCTCAGGGTTTAGTTACAGGGGTCTACATCAGTCATTTTCAGTAGTAGATCACAGCACAAAGGACTTTTTGTAAAGTATCTAACTTTCTCAAAGATTATCAAACAGCTCATGAATCTCCCCAAAACTGGGAAATACATTTAAAGCATTGATAAAGGTTTACAATGAATACATTTTTTCTTTTAAGTAGAAATGAGGTTGCCACTTAATAAAAAATTTATAGTAATGCATGGTTATTATATAAAAGGTCAGAAGACAACAGAGAAGGGAAAATACTAATAAATAACAACACCCCACTGACCAGCTTTAAATGTAGCTGAGGTGCTGCAGAGGTCAAGTACAGCAATTTGCGGTGTTGCTGGGGCGATATCTAAAAATGGAAATTCTTGGTGTACTGGGTTAAAACTAGAAAGATTGTAAAACTAAAATTGTTAATTGTTGTCTTCCTCCCCATGCAGAGAGGTTTTTACTATTTAGTTAATTGAAAATAGATCATTCATACAATATATATTATATATATATATAGACTATATGTATGGTTTCCTTCCCTTTATTCCTCCCAGATCCTCTCCACCTACAGTCCTATCCACAGCCACCCCGTCTCTCATTAGAAAACAAACAGGCCATCTGAGGAATAATGATAAAATGAAATAAACTAGATAAAACTAAAACAAGCAAACCAGAATTGGGCGAAACAATGAACTAGAAGGAGAAGAGCTCAAGAAAAGGCACAAGACCCTGGTATACATGTTCGCACACTCAGGAATCCCATTCAACCTAAACTTGAAGCTATAATTTATAAGCAATCAACCTATAGGGTGAAAAATAAATAAAAAAGGAAACTGTGTATCTAAAAGTCCTGATAAGACATTATGGCACAAGGACCCTCAAACAATGTTGAGTTTATTTTCTGTTTGCCATCTATGGTAGATGTGGAGATAGCTTCTATGTTAGAGATGGGGACATACTTTCATTTTTCCTTTCAGAATATTAGTCTTCTATTGAATGTTAAGTCTCTGCCTTTTTTGGGGGGAAGATGGAATTAAGATCATTGATGTTGATAGATATTAATAAGCAGTGTTTGTGGATTCCTATTATTTTGCTATTTTTGTTGTTGTGGTGGTAGGGGTGTGTGTGTATGTGAATGTGTGTTTCTCCTCTTTTGATTTGCTGGTGTGGGATTATTTATTCCTTGTGTTTTCTTGTGTGTGACCAACTCTTTTAATTTTGGGCTGTATCTGTAGACACTAAAAGCCACTGATGAGTGAGTACATATGGTATTTATTTTTCTGGGTCTGAGTTACCTCACTCAATATATTTATGAGATCCATCCATTTGCCCGCAAATTTCAAGATGTCATTATTTTTTTCTGCTGTGTAGCACTCCATTGTGTAAATGTACTACATTTTCCTTATCTATTCTTCAGTAGAGGGACATTTAGGTTGTTTCCAGATACAGGCTATGACAAACAATGGTGCTATGAACATAGTTGAACACATGTCTTTGTGGTGCGATTGAACATCCTTTGGGTATATACCCCAAAGTGGTATTGCTGGGTCTTGAGGAAGCTTGTTTCCTAATTTTCTGAGCAATGTCATACTGATATCAAAAGGGGTTCTGCCAATTTGCACTCCCACCAGCAATGGAGGAATGTTCCCTTTACCCATCATTTTCTCCAGCATAAGTTATCATCTGAGAAATTGCCACACTGACATCCAAAGAGGCTGTACCAGCTTGTATTCCCACCAGCAATGCAGAAGCATTCCCTTTACTCCACAACCTCTCCAGAATAAGTTGTAGCCAGTGATTTTGATCTTGGCCATTCTTACAGGTGTAAGATGGAATCTCAGAATTGTTTTGATTTGCATTTCTCTAGTGGCTAAGGATGTTGAACATTTCCTTAAGTGTCTTTCAGCCATTTTAGATTCCTCTGTTGAGAGTTTTCTTTTTAGGTCTAGAACCCATTCTTTTTTATTGGATTATTTGTTCTTTTGATAACCAATTTCTTGATTTCTTTGTATATTTTGGAGATCAGCCCTCTTTCTGATGTGGGTTTGGTGAAGATATTTTCCCATTCTGTATGCTGCTGTTTTGTCTTGTTGTCCATGTCCTTTGCTTTACAGAAGCTTTTTAGTTTCAGGAGGTCCCATTTATTAATTGTTTCTCTCAGTGTCTGAGCTACTGGGGTTCTATTTAGGAAGAGGTCTCCTGTGCTCCCCAGTTTCTCTTCTATGAGGTTCAGAGAAACACATTAGTATTATGCCACATCTTTTCTTTCTTATTCATCTCCAAGGTCTCACATTAAAAGTATTAATAACTTTAAAACATACCACAGTCTTTACTAATCAAACACATTAAAATTTCAGACTCTTTAAAATATTTAATCTTTCTAAAAAACTAAAATCTCTTTTAAAATTTCAGTGTCTTTCAGTTGTCGGCTCTTGTAAAAATTAAATTAAATTTATTCTTCAAGAGGAAGGAACCAGGGCACAGTCACAATCCAAACCAAGCCAATCCAAACGTTAACAGTATAAGTAACTTGATGTCCAGTTGTCTGAAATTCACTCACAATCTCCTGGTCTTCTTCAAGGAACTTGATTCATATCCCTGGCTGCACCATCTGCAGCACACAGATATTGTCCTGTAGACACTCTAGCTGACTCCAGTCCACTGCTAGTGCTGTTCTAGGTGGTCATTCCATGGTACTGGGCCTCCAATCTACTTCATTCTTCAGCTGCAACTGGGCTGCACTTTCGCCAATATCCTCTCATAGCCTCTCTTCATGGTGCCAAGGCTCAGGACCCCTCCAATCCTGGGCTTTCTACTGCCACTGGGACTGCACCCTCACCAATGGCCCCTTCTGGCCCCTCAGAGGGCTAAGCCTCAGCTGGTCTTCATAACCTCTTTATGCCTTCAAAACCTTCACCACCTGCATGACTCTTACAGTACTAGGTCTGGCTGCCAGTAGGGGATAAAACCTCAGCCAGTTCTGGAACACAGTTTCTGTGTGCTGACTCCGAGAAAATACTTTCCAGAAGATTTCTTCTCAATGATACTGGTCTCTCCTTAATCATTGCTCATTTCTTAGCTCCAGCTAAACTGCAGAAGTTGCCCCAGTAACATAAAGGTTTCACTTCATTGGTGCTGGTCTCTTGTTAATTGTGGCTGACTCTTTAGCCCCAGCTGACCACAATGACAGAATCTGAATTCAGTATAGAAAATGACCCCGATATATAGAGCTTTTGAACTTCCCCTTGAAACTTCACAAGCCCGGCCTCCATCCTCTTCACAGCTCTCAACATCCTTAATTTCCAAGCTCCCATAGGACATCTCACTGTGTTCTCCACACTCAATGGCTTTTTTAGCCCAAAGTTCCAAAATGCCTTCATAGTCCTCCCCAAAGAATGATCAGGCCTGTCACAGAAGTACCCCACTATGCTGGTACCAACTTATCTTAGGGTTTCTATTGCTGTGGTTTGCTCGGTCTGCTTTCCTCAGGAAGATTATTCTGCTATTCTGCTCTCAGCATTCCTTAGTTGACTATAGTTTTTTTGTCTAGTGTTTAGGCCTCATGAGCTTTTCCTCTTTTAGGTTAGCATGCCTATTGTTGTCAACTAGATTCTAAATGTTTATCCTTATACCCACAGATAAGTGTGCTTTACTCCCAAACAAAGAAACTTCTCTTTGCAACAGAGGGTGAACATTACAGAAATATTGCAACTTATCAAAATCCAGAGCGTGGATCCCAGTTCCAACTGATACATCTTTAAAACTACTACTAGGCTTAAAGTTCAGGGATCATTGCAAAGTGGGGGCAGGGCATTGTAAGAGACGGAGGAACAGGAAGTTTTGCTGTGAGATTGTGTCTTCTGGAAATGTCAGAGAAATCACATCCCTGAAATCTCACCAACATGGTTGCCTAAACAAGACCCAAACAAGGAGTTTATTTTTTTCCACCTTGCCTGATGATTCTTCACTACTTTACATAGAGGCAGCTTCTGACTCAAGATGTTACCAGGACTCTGAAAAAATTATCCATGGTTATTTTAGTTTAAATTTTTGAGAGGGAAACAGCCCCAACATACATATTTTCTCATTGTCTGTCTTAGGTAGGAATATATTAAATGTGCTCTAAGATTTTTATATGGATGTGTGAGCTTATTGGGAGGAAGCTGTGGGCATTATTATTTATAGCTCACATAAATTAGATGGTGCTTAAAACAGAGTGGATGCTCAGTAATGTTCATAAATGTCACTAAAATGATTTTTTGATGTCAGTTACATATTTGGAATTTTACTATATAATTTTAAATAGGTAGTGAACTTTGCAAATTTTATCTTTGCTGAGGATGGAATATGAGTCAGAAAGTATGCTAACTGGATTATATATTTTTTTCTCAGTACATACCCTACCCAAATACTGTTCTTTAAATTTTGGGAAGGTGAAAAATTGGGCTTAAAGTTGTTAAATAGCTTGCTTAAGCTAAAAAATTACTAAATAATAAAGTTAATTTCTGATTCTTCTGTCTGATTCTTTACTTTATACATGCTATACATTCTCAAGTATCTGGAAAATTCATAGTCTAAAAATGGATGATTACCTTAGCTTAAAAATATAATTGGGGACTACTGTATATTAATTTTAAAATTAGAGGCAATATGTCAATTTAGCATCCAGATGCTTTGCTACTTTTACATTTGTTTTAAATTTACTTGTATTCATTATATTGTATTTAACATCATCAAATGAAAATAAAGACATTAATTTTATAATTGTTTTGTCTTGTATATGGTGCCAGGATTCTTAGCTTGTGGAAACTGTCCCATTAGAGTCAATGACCTGTCACGAGCACACTGATCTCAGGTACATAGCATAAAGAAGCACATGTGTATGCATAAATGGAGAAAAAGGTGTTGGGACATTTACACTCTGTGAAGAGTTGTTTCTGTAATTGGTGTAATAAAAAGCTGAAAGCCAATGGCTAGGCATGAGAGCTAGGCAGGGCTTCCAGGAAGAGAGGGGAAGAAAATAATCAAGGAATAGGAGATGCCCGGAGACACCGAGAGAAAACAGGTGATACAAAGTGGAAGAGCGGTAATGTAACATGGGCTAATTCAAGTTATAAGAGCTAGTTAAAAATAAGCCTAAGCTATAGACCAATCATTCATAATTAATTAATAAGAAATCTCAGTATCATTATTTGGGAGCTGGCTGGTAGGATAGATAGAGACTTGTCACACAAAAAATTCAGGTTTTATATAAGGTGTAATAAGTTTAATTCCACTTTTAATATTTTTAAATGTGATGATAAAACATCACTAAATTTGTTATAATAGCTTAAAAAATTAAAGTACTTAAATTTGAGTTTTCTGTATGCCCTGTTTTTATGAGCCAAACAAAGATGCTTTTCCTTAAAATAAATTATTTCCTTCCTAATTGGTCAACACAGGGCAAACACGTTATGCACACAGGAATGTTACTATAGTATAAAGTTGTGGACAAGTGTACTGTTTAGATTTTGTCAACTTGGCACAAACCTACACACATCTGTGACGAAGGAGTCTCAGTTGAGGAATTGCCTATGTCAGATTGTCATCAAGGTGGGAGTGCCCTATTTACTGTTGGCAGTTCAACCCACCCCCCCTTTTTGTTTTTTGAGACCGGGTTTCTCTTGTAGACCAGGCTGGCCTTGAACTCACAGTTCAACCTTTTGACAGGCGATTTTTTGAATTATATTTAAATGCAAACTGAGCAAACCATAAGTAACAAGTCAGAAAACAACATCCTTCCATGGTTTCTGATTCAGTTCCTGCCATGACTTTGCTGCAAGCTGTCCTTTTCTCTCAGAGTTTCTTTTGGTTATGGTGTTTTTTCAGCCATAGAAACTTAACTTAGTACAGCAAGGCAGACCTAATTGGATCACTTAAAGTAGTTTGTTTCTGTGTGTGACAGAATTACCTTGTTGTGGACTTGTTCTACCTTCTGTAGAGCCCCTCAGTGAGGTCACCCTTATGGAGTCTTTCCAGAAGGTCTATTGATGGAAGTGATTATGAATTTTTTCTACTCTAGAAATTTTATTATTGACAAAGAGTTATATTTTTCTCTCCTGTAATGCAAGAGATTCTTTAGTCTCCAAGTGATAAATGCATTGCATTATTCAGAATACCTTTAAGATTAAAGCGTGTTGCTGCCAAAAGCCTATTCAAATCCTGTAGGCTTCTTGTGTAATGTAAGGTTAGAGTCACCCAAGCAGAGATCAAAGGCATCTTGTGACATCAGGGATCAATCTAGCAAATCGTAATGGCAGCTGAAATAGAAAACTGCCAGCTGCTGACCCAACACCAGGAGGTTCAGTGTTATTTCCCAGCAAGTTCAAGTGAATTATTTCTTGTTGATGTGTGGTACTCTCTGTGAATGGAACATGGTAACAAATGCTGAAACAGAACTACTCTATCAATATTTGACTGGTGAATTCTGGCACAGGCTGGTATGTGTCTGCTTAGAAGACCCAGGGTAGATGGACTAAATAGAATACAATTACCAGTTCAAGCTAATTTATAATATTGCCAAGTCATATGATAGGGTTCAACAGCATGGCTTTCAGTCTCCTATAAGAAAAGCGTTAGATAGGTGTGCAATCTAGACAGAATTTAAAGATGCCCACTTAAAAATAAAGAGTATGATGGATGATGTTGAATTCCCCTTTGTACGCTGTGAATATGATTGGTTAATGAAGAAACTGGCTTGGCCTGATAGGGTAGAGCAGAACTAGGCGGGAAAAACTAAACTGAATGCTGGGAGAAAGGAGGCAGTCAAAGAAGCCATGTAGTCCCACCAGAAACAGATGCCTGAACTTTACCTGGTAAGCCACAGCCATCTGGCAATACACTGATTACTACAAATGGGTTAAATTAAGATATAAGAGTTAGTCAATAAGAAGCTAGAGCAAATGAGCCAAGCAGTGATTTAATTAATATAGTATCCGTGTAGTTATTTTGGGAGTCTGGGAAGCCAGAAAAGGAACAAGCCCCCCACCCCCTTACAACACATGGAGATTGAAAAAGTTAATAATAGCACAATCATAAACCAAGAACAGTCATGAAAAAGAAAAATGAGTTGACTGGAGGTTTTCTTACTATCTTCTTCGACCCTTTGATGTGAATATTTATGGAAGTAAGGTCTAAAATGTCTCAGGTTAAATTGCATGCTGAGATTTTTGTTAAAACCAGATCTTTCTGGGCTGGGGAGATGGTCCATGATTAAGAGCACCTGATGCTCTTGCAAAGGGTCTGGGGTTCAATTCCCAGCACCCACATGGTAGTTTACAACACACCATAACTCCAGTTTCAGGGGATCCATTGATCCCCTCTGGCACCTTGCTTACACATGCATAAATAAATGCAGGAAAAATATTCACAGGTATGAAATCAGATAAAAACATTTTTAAAATCTGACCTTTACAAATGGTTTACATAAGTAAAATCCCAGAACCCCATTATGAAGTTTTGGAACATTGGGAAGGGACTTCAAATGGTCAAGTATTAAGGATGATATAAAATACATGTTTTTAGGATTTCTGTTTGGTGTCTTAAATTCTTTAAAGGTGATACTCATTCATGACTAAGGCATTATAAAAGAAAATAATAGTAGTCTTTCTTTCTGTCTTAGCCACCTCATTAACTTTTTACAGATAGAAGACTCCCTAGTATATCCCTCTGGAGACATTCTCCATTGCCTCACACGAGAGGGTACCACATTTTGCCTAGCCCAACTATTAAGAAACAAATTAATTATATGAAAGAACATGAACTTGAGAATATAAAGAATAAAAGACCAACACACAAACAAAACCTTTAAATGTGTTTTTTCTTTCACCTTCAATTTACTCAGTAATTCTCATTTTTATTTTTTCCCGAGGATAATGCTCCCATGTCATAGCTCAGAATTCATCTGATAGTTTGATGGAACCCACTACTGATGATGCCTAGGGATGTTGCTAAAAGTCCAGAAAAGCCAGAGATGAACGGCAATCTCATGGCAGGTGATAGATGGATGTTCTATGTGGAAATCAAGGGTCAGTTTTTGCTGATGGCATGTTGAAACTACTGCAGCAATTTCTGAGCCAGAGAGAAACTCAAAGAACATCATACCAGGAACTGGAGAAATTGCTCAGTGGTTAACAGTGCTTGATGCTCTTCCAGAAAACCTGGGATTGGTTCCTGGCACCCACATGGTAGCCAATTACTATGTTATTCCAGTTCCAGGGAATGGAACACCCTCTTCTGACTTCTTTGGGTACCAGGCAAATATATACATATATGAGGGAAAAAACTTTATTCATGTAAAAATGAATAAATAAATATTTAGAAAGAACAGCATGCCAAGAATGAGCTGTGCAGTTAGGGACATATAGGACTGACCAGTTTTAATAAAGTCAAAAGTTATATTTATATAATGAATGTATAAAGGAAATAAAATATAAAAACCTACTTATATTGTCCACTACAATTCTGCTACAAGTTTCTTTATTAGAGTAGAATGTTCTCAAGACCATAGACATATTTGTCCTTGGGGCAGATGATACTTAAAGAAATTTTTATGGTTTGGCTGTCTCCACTAAACCAATAGACCCCTAACTAGTGTTTTTCTTTGGGGGGGAGTTGTTCTGGAAACTTTAGGAGATGCGACCTAGCTAAAGCCATAGGTCCTGGTGGGGTATTGTCACTGCTGCCCTTCTGGTGTCCTTTCAACTCCTGACTGTAGTGAGGGAAGGGATGAAGAAGTTTCTCCTCCACCTTCTCTGTTGAGCAGGCTATCTTTTCAAGACCTAGAAGCCATGAGCTGAAACCTCAGAATCAGTGAGAAAAATAATTTCTTAACATAAGTTATTTATCTCAGCTATTTTAGTCACAGTGCAGAAAATGTAATAATATGGGACATGTGGTTTTGATTAAACCAACTAAAGCACAGCTTGGCTGACTTTCTTATAGTAATGGACTTGACCAGACTGTATATGCATATATATATTATATGTGTGTGTGTCTGTGTGTATCTATATCAATCCATTTCTCATATATGTATGTATGTATGCATAGAGATCAGTATATAAAAGAGTTCTACTTCTTTTATCAAACTAGATCAGCTTCTTGTGTCTGCTCATACTTGATGCTATTCTATCAGACCCCAGGGAGCTTATTCAGTCTGAAAACTATGGTGGTAGAAGTAAGATCAATTTCATCTCATACAGAGAAGTAACCTTAATACATTTTGCTACATTTGGGCCCATATCTGACTGGAATGGCTTTAGTCACAGGTCAAAATAATATTTTCTGACTCATGGAATATTTTGACCCAAAATAGACCTAACTATACTTTCATCCATCTCAAAGGAATAAAATAAACTGGTTGAAGAAAATTCCAATCATTGGTTTTATCTTTTCCATTCCAAGAACAAATACAACTTTAAGAAATATTCTAATCAGCACTGGGGATGGAGCTCAGTTGGTACAGTACTTGCTTAGCATCCACGAAGCCTTTCCGTCCTGGAAGCCATTCCATCCTCAGAATGACTCAAAGCTGGCATGGTGTTGCAAGGCTGTAGTTCTAGTACCTAATAGATTGAGGCAGAGGAATCAGAAACTCCAGAACATCTGTGACTGCATGATGAGTTTGAGTTTGAGCTGAACTATATGAAATCATATTTCAATAAGAAAACAAAAGAGATAATTTAAAAACATATTTTTTTAGGCTTTTGACCTAAGATCAAATGAAGAAAATCCCTCTAAGATTGCAATGAAAACATGTGAAGTAAGAACTATGAACACAAAGCTTATGGAAAACCAAAGGAGGGGAAAGTGTGGAAGTGACAGAATAAAACTGAGCTGTCCGGGACTCTTCCCCAGTGCTTGAAAGCCATGGTCCCCCCAGCGTTTTATCCCAGTTGACAAAGGGCAACTCCAATGCTCTTAAAGAGCCTTCTGTGTGGGCATCTTTCTATTCTTACTGGGCATTTTCTTGTAGAGTCCTAGAGAATTGTTTTCACTACCTTGGATTTCTTCATGGACATTTCAAAAAGGTTTAAAATACTCATTAGTGCTACAGAAAATCATCTGAATGTCTATTGGTTTCAAAAATGACCACTCTGAGTTTGGACATCTCTGAGAGAGGCTAATATTTCCTCTTCCAGTCATGATTGCTTTCCTGTTATTCTTTGTCTAGTTTTCCGATCCTGTGAAATCCCACCACCCCACTAATTAATATGTTCTTTTGATATTGTCATCGTTCCTGTCTTATTTATGCAGACATTTCAAGGAAAGACTGAATAATGGAGGATGTCCTGGTACTCTGGTTCTTACCATCTTTCTCTCTGCTCATCTAAGATGTTTCATGAGTCACAGATGCAGGGGTTTTGATGTGGATGGACGGCAATTCCCATGTTCTGTTGACCTTTGCATGGTTTCCTATTTTGGCTTTCAGTGCAGGTCTCCGTTTGTTGTAAAGTAAAGCTTCTTTGACAACGGGTGATAACTACACTTACCTGGAAAAACATACTCTTCTCCTCCTCCTACTCATTCTTCTAGTTTGGGTCTCACTATATAACACAGGCTGGTATTCAACTCATGATCTCACTGCTTCAGGATTGGGATAACAGGAATACATCACTATGCCTGGCTACAAATCTGATTCCTGACCATGGTTTTAGTTTTCTGGATAGAAAAGCTAGAAATTTCATATTATTTCTTCACAATTACTCTCTTATCAATGAGCTACAGCAATGGGAAGGTTATTAATATTATTATTAATATTAATATTATCCTTTAGCAAGAACAGATATAGTAGTAGAGATCTTGGAGCTTTTGAATTTGTTTCATGTTATAAAACAAGATTCTTTCACTTTTTCACTTATACTCATTTTGATGAAGTGCTCATTTGATGCCTAACATAAAGATACATGGAGTGAAAGCCAAGAAGGATAGAACATTTCCTCTGAGAACTTTGTCTTCTACACAAAATATGCTTGCTTTTTGGTCGGTAGGATGTAGGTAGGATGTATAGGATGTTGAAGCTGAGCTCATGGATGATTTCATCCTATTTGACTATAGATGGTCCCTGGATATCTATGCCTTAAACTCTGTTGAGAGAAATATCCAACAAGCACGCAAGTATGCCAGGATACCTCAGACTGTTTTTATTTCTGACATGAGTTTATTGTGCCTGTCTTGAGATTTTGTTTTCAACAATGGCCATGATTTTGTCTTGTGGAAGGACGCTTAAAAGAAATTACTGGCTATCTCAGAATTGAGAAACAGATGGTTATTTATTTAGGGGTAGACTCACAAATTAGAATCCTCTGTTTGAATGGAGATCAGAAAATGAATCCCACAACCAGAACAGAGAGGCCAGAAAAGAGGCTGGACGCATGCTCTACATTGCCATATATAGTATAAGAGGCCACACCCCAGTGGGCAGGTAATTATTAGCTGTAAGACTTCCTACAGCACTGTCCCTTGGACACATTGCTGCAAAAGATGAAATATTATATGACACAAATTTTATGAGCAATTAATTTCACTTGCTCGGAAACAGCTCTTTGCATTCTTCCTCATTTGAAATCCTAGAACCTGCACAAGGACCTTGGTAGGTCTTTAACGTGTATTGTTCAAGCTCTCTGGAAGGTCAGCACCATCTTAACATGAACATGACTGATAGTTCTGTTCAGGATCTCTAGGGAGAGTACTACATGGCCTTCTGATTTGTTTGTCAAGCTTTTCTGAGATGACTTGCAATTCTATTTGCTTTTATGTGAAAGAGCACACTGCAGCTGGAATTCAAGGGAACTCAAGTGAAATGTTTCTTGATTTGTTTTTCTACTTTGCACTTTAAAATGGACAAAGCCATTTCTTGATAGTATTGTCAGGATTTGAGAGCACAGCAATGCATGATGCAGGTGGTGGTGGGAAATGCCCGTGTACTAAATCACCCACTGAGCAGCATCCAAGTCTTCTGGACAACTTCTTGTAGGAAATGTGACAGTTTCTAATTTCTTTCTTGTAGAATCAGGATTTATCTTCAAAGCAAGAAATGTAATTCCAAATTCCTGGCAAGATACGGGATTATACAAATCTAGGTTGCATGAAGCTAATTCTAGTACTGTAGGAAAATAAAACAAGTCAATCATATTTAAATGACGTGCAAAAGTTTGCAATCTATCAATGAACACTGATTAATTGTGTAGTAGTTCTAACCCTACCAGATGAAAGCATCGATTTTCTAGAGCGGGTGTAACAAAACTTGGCAGGACTACTGAAAACTACCTCTTCACCATTTCCTGTAATCTGTACAATTAACTAAATGACATGATAATTGATTGCCCGAGTCCTAGCCTGGAACACTGAATCTCACAGTTTGCTAGCACAGATTGTTAGATTCCCAGGTATGGTGTTTGAAAGAAAAAGACCTCAGGAGGGTAGTAGATTAAGCAAGCAATGGGATTTTAAATGTTTTCTAATTAAAAATATCAAGGAATATATAATATAACTTGATTTGCTTAAGAACTTTGTTAATAAAATTTTTAATAATCTTTGGTGTATGGTAAATATTCTTTAGTATTTATTGTAACTATTCACTGCCTAGAATTAAAGAGCAACTTTAAAAATTCCATGTTACAGTTGTGTGGTGATATTTTGTTTGTGGTCTAACAAATAAAGCCTACCTGAATATCAGAGTGTGGAACTAGCCACTACTTAGTCATAGAGATCAGGCAGTGGTGGCACACACCTTTAATTTCAGAAGGAAGCAGAGGCACTCGGATTTCTGTGAGTTCAAGGCCACACTGGGCTACTGAGATTTGAATCAGTCTAAAAGAGAAATAGGGACAGGTGGTGATGACTCACACCTTAATCCCAGTACTTGGGAGTCATATGTGGTTAATTCCATCACTAGGAAGGTGGAGACAGGAGTGATATGGCTGGACAGAGAGAGGAATGTAAGGTGGAGGAGTCAGGAGCTCACTGTATTCAGTCTGAACATTCACTATGAAGATTCGTGGAGACAGGATCTTGCCCATTTTCGTCTGAGGATTTGGTAGAGGAAAAAGGTCTCCAGTGATAGGCTCCTTTGCCTCTCTGATCTTTCAGCATTGAAAAATCAGATACCTTGATATCTGACACTGGGTTTTTTTATTATTAAGAACAATTACAAGCTACACAGTTGGGTGTATGAAGAAAAAAGAAATCCATAAATCATATTCTGGGAAAGAATGCACCATAATTTACTTTTATTATGGTAATTACCTTGACAAAAACAACTGAAGGAAGGAAGAGGGCATTTGCGATTAGTCTAAGAGGGAGAAAGTCATGTTGCTAGGTGCTTGAGGCAGTTTATTATATTGAATAAACAATCAAGAGAAGGATGCATACTAGTGTCCAGCTTATTTTCTCTCTTTCTTCATGCAGTCCAGAACCTTAGCCCACAGACTGGTGCTGCCCATGGATAAAGTGGGTCTTGCTATCTCAACCTAAAGTAGGTAATCTTTCATGCTGGAACACCAAGAAGCTAATCTAATTCAAAAAATTCTTCATAGGCATGAGCAGAGACTGGTCTAAACTAGATAATTCTCACAGGTATGCCATGAGGCTTGCTTTCTTAGGTGAATATAGGTTGTGTCAAGTTGACAATTAATATTAACCACCAAAGAGTGAGGCCAACAGTTAGTTGTTAAGTTCTATTTCATAGGAGAGTTGGGCATATTCATCACAGTGGGCTGCTTATTTTAGTTTTTTCTTTTGATTACAAATTTTTGAGAATAGCAAAATGGGGCTAAAGTCAGACACAACTGAAGACTAGTTGTGAAAAGAAAGGAAGATCTTACAGATGTATTCTGAGTTGCTGCTCATTGAAACAGTGTCTTAATCACAGCGAAGGGTGATAGCAGCTATTGTTAAATCCTATACGGTCAGAGAACGACTAATTTATATTTGTTCTGTTTCAGTGCCAACAGTAACAGTTCTTTCTGTACTTTGACTCGTTGTTACACACTCTGTATGTGCTTCATAAGATTATTCTTCCATCTG
>NW_004949104.1:6780569-6792651 GCF_000317375.1 Microtus ochrogaster
CCTATATCCATCAGCACAAGGATTCTGCTTTTGCCAGCAACAGCCGGAAGTACATAAAAGGAAATACATAAAAGGAAAATAATTTTAGTAAAATGTCAAAAGAGAAGTGATCAGAAACAATTGGTACATCCTGACAAATGTTTGCCTCTGTATTTGGGTTTCTTTTTTGGTACCTGTATGTGCAAAATGTGAAGGTTTGCTGGATATTTAGATGCCGTCATTTCTGCCAGCTGGCACAGGTGGGCAATTATCCTTTCAAGTAAAGACACTAGAAATCCCCAAATCCATCTCCAATCAGTTTACTTTGGTGATACAGATGCCTTTGTCACTAAGTTTCTTTCTATTGTTCAAAAAAAAAATGACCAAGCCAGGTTCTCCAGTATTTTAGGTCTCTGTTGTGCCTCAGGACAAGGAATTGTTCTATTCTTGAGATTTCCCTAACTGTAGCTTCCCAGTATTATCTTCTTGAGAGGATCCAAAGAACACAGATATTCTTGAAGCTACTGGTACTCTCTACATCCTCCTCTGTAATATTGTTGTTTATTTCTGATTTGAACTATCAATGAGTAGTTTGTCAAAAGAAAGTTAGAAGATTAAATTTATGAGTGATCTGTTTACTCCCTGAGAACTGTCCATTGTACTACTTTCTGACCTCCTCATTTGGAACTGCATGCTCCCCTGATCATGCCTGGCCAATGAGCAGCTGATTGCTGTTGACATGAAGATCCTCACATAGAACTGTAGGGTGGCTTGACTTCTCTGCCATCTTTTATCTACCGAGTTTTGTGTCATGACAACCTGTCACTGCGATGTGTTCCCTTGGCATGGAGCTGTCACATTTCCCCTATGTTGCTTATCACCCCAGCCATGGCAGAACACTCTAAGTGCCTTCCAGCTCTTTTCTTTGACACGTGGCAGAATGGATCTGACAGCCAACACTCTCTCTTGGAGAAGCAGAACACTCAACTCATGCTCTTCTTTTCATTTCTCTCATTATTACATTTTGGTAATAGGATGAATATGGAAAAATATATAGAAGACTAAGGCTAATGATTAAAACACTTTAAACCTCTACTCATGGAAAGAAGGAAATTGCTTGCTTAATTTGTCTTTTAGTCCTATGATTAAATCTTTTTTATTTGAATTATTGTAACAATGGTACTCATAAGACTTATTTCCTCTTTTCATTCTTAAGAACACTTTACAACTACACCAAGATTTCCCATTAAGGGACATAATTTATTCTTCTCTGCTATTCATGATCTATTTCAACATCATTCTTGAAACTAAATTAATTGAATTTTCATGTAGTTAAATGTTTTTTAAAGCATCCATGTATGGCAAAGTAGATAATTTTGATTCATAACTATTTTGAAAAAATAATGGAAGAATATTTTGTTTGGTGACTAAGTTTGTAAAAGTAAGGTTGCTTTTGTGTCTCTGGAGGCTAGATATCATTTTGTTGTTGTTGTTTTCAAGAATGGCCCTGGCTGCTCTGGAACTCTGAAGAACAGGCTGGTCTCAAACTCAGAGATCCACCTGCCTTTGCTTCCTGAGAGCTGGGACTAAAATCACGCCACTGCCCAGCCCTGATATCATTCTTGAAGACTTCTACTTCATTTTCCTCACCAAATAGGCTAGTCTGAGTTGTCAGAAATCCCAAGCTTTCTCAAACGGATAACAATATCATTAGACACTATTTGTCATTCTCAAAATGATACCTAACTTTTCCAAAAGAAAATGCTTCTAGGAATTTATTTATCCTTTTTCTTCCATGATCCATGGAAATTATTTCCTTTGTGAATGATAATTTTTTATTGATTGGAAAACACAGTATACTGTGACCAAGATCTTGGCAAATGACATTTGTGCTTAACTTATAGCATGACATTCTGCCATCTCTGTGGAAGGATCTGTGTTGCATAGTCTAGAATGAGTTATGATTTCTTTTTGTCACATTACATCTAGTAAGAAAACCCAATTAATAACCACAAAAATGCAGTTTTTGTATGGTTTCTGTCTTCATCTGTTTTTTAACCTTTGAAATTTGTGCACATGCATAGGAAATGTTCCAACATATGGAGCTCAATTTCCAACCTGGGCTTTTTTTTTTTTTTTTGTAGTGAGAATAAAATCAAAAAATTGTAACTGCAGTACTTAATGTTTTAATACAACACTAAGATATATTCAGACTGTTTGATCACTAATCTTAGAGACCTCATGAACTTCCTCTATTTCAGTCAGCAAGTGTAAGAGAGCCAGTTTAGTCATTGCTAATTTGACACTTCAAAATCAGGTAGGGAAAAAAAAAACCCACCTGTTTCTGGACTAATAGTCTATAGATATGCTACATTTTTTTATTTTTTTCTATGATGATATTGTATATAACTGAAAAATGATGATTTTTTAAGGATCATTGTCATGTCATTTTGGAAATGTAAAATTTTAACTTAATGTATGTAGATTTGTTTGCACAGTAATAGATAAAATAGGCAATATAGAATAAATACTGAGGAATCCTGAGCTCATCATGGCTTTGGCACCTTTGAGAGTTTAGAGCAGTCCAGCTCCACTGTGCCTTAATTTTCCCTTAAGGCATTTGTAGTAAATGGATCTCTATGCAGTTGAGTGGAGCTTTGGCAAGTGCTAAACCTAGCTGGGAGGAGAAGGCTGGAGCGAGTCCATCTTGCCACTGGAATAATTTTCCAGACTGTCTTAATGTGCAAAATGGTGTTTCTGCTACTATTCTTTGAGTTTGTCTGAACTACTCTGAAAGGATGGGTGGGTTGGTTAAAAATAAAAGGAAAGAGGAGAGGTGAGAGAGAGAGAGAGAAAGAAAGAAAGAAAGAAAGAAAGAAAGAAAGAAAGAAAAAAGCAGACAAGTTTCCTGTGAGAGGTTTTGTTCACATAAGAGCTGAGGATAGAATAAAGGAAAAGCTAATTGATTAATTTTAGGCATTGTGAAGTCTTGAATGACTGTCACTGATTTGTCCACTGCATCAACTCAGGCCAATCAGCTATTAATTAATGGCAGTGGGCAGAAATATTATACTGTGATCTTACCTTATATTGGTACGTGCAATAAAAGTCCAGTGTTCTTTTTGCTGGTATGTGAATGAAGATTAGGACCTGATTGAAAACCCGCAAATCCAAACAGTTTTCACTGAGAGCTTTAGAGAACATCACTGACATATGGGATATTATTTATTCTCAGTAGGAACTATTTCGTTTTGGATTCACATTTATTTTTGCTTATTGCTCTCTAAGGAATCTTGGTAAGACAATGCTTTTACTTTCTTTTTGTTTTTTGTTTTTTGAGGCAGGGTTTCTCTGTAGCTTTGAAGCCTGTCCTGGATCTCTGTAGACCAGGCTGGCCTCGAATTTACAGTGATCTGCCTGCCTCTGCTTCCTGAGTGCTGGGATTAAACATATGTGCCACCACTGCCTGGCCCATGTCTCTACTTTCAACTCTTAGGTTTGCAGTGATTCTCTCCCACAGAATCTAGTGCAGGTTCACTCTATGAGGCTTGCTTTTGTTATTACCCACTGTTGCTTAGTCTAGGAGAGTTAAACACGACTTTTGATCTTAGAAAAGTGATTATTGGGGCTGGAGAGATGGCTCAGTGCTCTTCCAGAGGCCCTGAGTTCAATTCCTAGCAACCACATGATGGCTCCAAACCATCTGTAATGAGATCTGGCACCCTCCTCTGGCGTATGGGTGTTAATGGAGGCAGAAAGTGGTATACATAACAAATAAATAAATTTAAAAAAAAAGAAAAGAAAAGTGATTGTTACTATAACTTAGTGCTGTGACATAAAAAAAAATAGAAAGAAGGCCAGTGCAATTATCTTGTGGGCATATAGGAAGAGAGGCAGCCACCAAGTGAGTGTAGTGTCTGAGCTATAAATCAGCAGAGCATGACAGGCCAGTTCCCATTATCAAGAACCTCATGGGGCATCACAGTCTCTCTGTGCTGGAATTATGTTAGTTTCAAAACCCTGTTAAAATGACCTAGTCTTCAAGAATACAGATGACACAGGGCATTTGGGTCCTCTGGAGGGCTTAAGAAAGTAGAAAAGATGTGCCTTCTTTGAAGTAATGAACTAGTACAGCAAGGCTATTAGATAGCAGATCAGTATAGCAAAATCAGCCAATTTCTTATGCCCTGACAAGAACCCAAATATGAAATGGAATAGAAAAAGGATTCCATTTAAAATTGCAACAAAATCTTTGCCTGGTAATGTTCTTTGCAAAAAGTTCACATGCTTGAAGGAAAATTGTCCAATAACAAAGCAAGCTGTAAATTAATGTACTCACACAGTACATTTATATTCAGAGTCACCTACAAAAGCATACTATTTTGATATGTTTATATAAAAGCATAAAAGCAGGCTAGAAGAGTATATGCCAAACATATCCTACTCCAGAAACTGAGACGGAGACAGGTATTGAAATTATATTCAATGCATATTTTAGTTTTACTTTTATACTGAAATAAGAATTGAGTTTTGTTTTTAATCTTCAAATTTTAAGAAAATAATTTATTTACATATTTCTTATTTATTGTAGTTTTTACCCAGAGAAAGTCACAGAATACAAATAAATAGTTCAGAACACCAATTTTTATGCTGAGTATAGGTGGCTCTTACATTTTTTTTTATTTTTAAAAATTCCAACTATTATATCTTATTGTCTCAGGAATAAAAGGAATGTGGTCAGAGAAATTTAGTTAGAAAGTATGAGAGACTAAAGCTATGATGCTAGGCAGAGGTCAAAAGAGCCTAATGGGATATGACAGGGTAGACAAGCAAGATAAAACAATACAGAACAGCACTGGATACGTCAAGCCAGTATCTAAGTGTACTGGTCACTCCTCTGGGAAACACATTTCAAAGTGGTTAGTAAAGAGTAGGATTCCCCTTTTGGCTGCCTTTCTTCACCCCTACAACTTCCAGATTAAAAAAGCTACCCTATCAACCTTCCTTCTTTCTATCTCCAATGTTGCCCAACATAGTTCATGTGAGTATAGTTGCCATTGCAAATTGACTACTCAGTAGTAAAACCTCTTAGCTCTGTTTATTCATGATTACCTAACACCAGACTGGGATGCATCTTACAGTAGATCTCCATTGCTGTGTGCCTCATAGAGGGCACCATTGTTATCCAGGAAATATTGAGACAGTGACGGACCCTGTAAGCAGAGGCTGAGGGAGGGAAACAGGCACCAAACCACTATTTCATTTGAGGAGTGGCATTATGAGGGTATAACTATAGCTGGGAAACCTTGAAAAAGGCAATATGTTAAAGGAAGTTAGCAGTAATACTTTATTTATTGGACAGTTTTATGTAGGTATCAAAGCAATTGGATTCTTGGGAAGAAAGAGATGAAGCTTAAATGCCCAGAATTGCAAGACCTCTTATCTGGTGAGTCAAAATATTAACAAAACTGTTTATGGCTGTGTAGTGAAAATGGGTTTCAATTCTCTAATGTGGTGACTCTTATAATTTGTCCTATCACCGTCTTTCTCTTCTGCTCTGCCTCTCCCCACCCTTCTTCCTCCTCTCTAACCCTCCCTCCCACACCTGGTGCATGGTTAACTCTCAAACTGCATTCTGAACCCTAGAGACTCATCTAGCATGTTCTGCTACTTGCAGTATCTAGCTAGCTTGACTTGCTTCTCCTGGAGAGGAGGCTGAATATATTTAAAGAGAGTTATTAGAATCTCCAGTTCATTCACATAGAATAAAAAGCCATTAGATAGAGCACATTTTCATTTCTTCAGTTAGAAAGAAAGCGTGGGCATACTAAGTGAGCATTAACAGTAATTCCCACACCCCTTCTGTTCAGATACATTTTAAATATGAAATGAACAAATCTTTCCTATAGAGCACAGACATTAAAAATCAGTAATCAGTTTGCTTTTATCTATGCTACACAAATAAAGCTGGAAGATTTCACTTTTCTTTATAAGAACTTTTCTTTTTCCTAGATACAAATTGTTTCTTTGAAGCTGGTCTTTTTGGTCTGTAGTGGAAACGAGGCTTCCAGTGTCCCCGAAAATACAGTCATTTCCCCCTATTTCCAATGTTATAGCAAAGAGTGCCTTGAAGTTGAGTGGTTTGTAGTTGCTAAGCATGAGCCAGGGGCCAGGTCCTTGAGTGACCTGCAGTGGTGGTGAAGGCTGCAGCAATGGCCATGTATTGATGGAAACATTTCAGAGGAGCGAGTCAGGACTCTCCAGTTCCAGGGAGCTTCCTGTCAATAAGGGTTCATTAACTCTTTTATGGGCTTGGTGCTGGTGCTTTTAAGAAAATAAAGACAATTGGTTTGCTGATATCTATGGATGAATACCCTTTTCTTAATATAATGGAGGAGGAGTGGGGAGGTGCAAAGGCGAAGTGGAAGGGAGGGATTGGGAGAAGAGGAGGGAGGAGAAACTGTGGTCCGGATGTAAAATAGATCAATATTAAAAACAAACAAACAAAAGAAAGGCAAATTCCTAGAACCTTGCTCAAAACATTCCATATGGATACAGCTTTCATAAGAGCAATTAAAGAGAATAGAAGTGTCATATGCAGTGGGAAGATTCAACTGAATACTTAGTCATGAGTAAAATAACAAGCAGAAGATATTTAAATAAATCATCTCAAAATTATTCAGTGCTGGTTTGGTCTTTGAGTGTGCTGTGTTGAGTAGAATCTCATTTGCTCATTGAATAATTATGCATGCACAGATTTATTCTCGGTCATTATTTTGCAATGCTGTTTTGGTGAGCCCAAGAGACTTCCAAGACAAGTACTCCTGGGCCTAATGCTCGGGGCAGGAATGGCTACCGGGAACATTAATGCTGTTAAGTGAAAACTCAGGCCTCGAAAGCCAGAATGGAACAATCTGTGAGTTTGGGAGAAGGGGAATTATTCTAGGAATAAAATGAAAGAGACATGTGACTAGATTCCTAAGCTGGAGCTGGACGCTCGTGGCGGGTTTAGGCAGGGTGGAGGATAGGACAGAGCAGAGCACTCAGCAGTGGGGAAACGAGAGTCTGGGCTTACACTCACTCTTTCTTCAAGGGTCTCTCTGGAGGTTATTGGTCAACCTATGCTGGTGACAACTCACCTCTCTAGCTTCAATCCCAAGGTAGAGAGACAAACACAGGGTTTGGGGAGCACCCTGCTTTTGCTATTCTGCCTCCCTCTCAATGTCTTTGGGTGCAGGTTATCTGTTTGCTTAGAAAAGAGCTTGAAGAAGGGAAAGGCAAATCTAGACTATTGACATTCGTAGAAACATGCTACGAAGTAGGCATTGTTACTGGTTTTCAGACACTGGTAACTCTCAAATTAGTCCTGGCCCAGAGAGCTCTATATGATATTATTTTATGAATGTTTTGGTGCCTACATTATAGTATGCCATACCTGACCTCCTTCACCCCTAAAAGTCATTGAGTAGCACCACAATATTCAACGATACAGACTAAAGAAAGGAAAGGGCCATTCCAGCATCCTCTTTCTTCTTTCTTCATTTAAAATGTCATGTAGCTCATCAACTCAACTCATAAATCCTATTAATTTTCTTTTATACTATCCAACTTCTGTTAAGTTATATAATATTTATTTAACATTTTCTCTGTATTTATCTTAACTTTTAAAACTGGTTTATATCTTTTTTTATAATGATTGTGAAGTATAGTTTTGCACCATATCTACTCATACTGATATATTAAATATTTGTTTACACACTAAGAATTGATATTGATGTTGAGTTAAATAAAAATCACAATACTGAACGTATTGAGAATGTGGATAGTGTATCTGTAAGCTGTCAAGTCAAGATTTTTTTTTCTGTGATATACATGTGTTTGGTGAATCAATGAGCACTATTATATAAATGTTAACTGGTAATATGAATATATAATCTTGCACGAGGGTATTGTGAACTCTAGAAGTAAGAATAATAAAATAATAAAGGTATCCAAGGACTAATTGATATTTGAATTTATGTAACTCTTCTAATCAAGTGAATTCATAGATGGCTTTCTATAATATTTGCTGGGAATGAGAAAACCAGTTTTCTCTAATCGAGTGTGACTGGGTACATCAACCACATTCCAGGAAAATCCCTCCAACACAAAATAGACTTCATGGTGTGTGTGTGTGTGTGTGTGTGTGTGTGTGTGTGTGTGTAAGCTTTTTGCTTCCTTTTGGGTTTTTTGTCTTATTTTTTCTTTTTTAAATTAATTTTTATTGAGCTCTACATTTTTCTCTGCCCCCCTCCCTGCCTCTTTCCTTCTCCTCTAGCCCTCCTCCAAGGTCCCCATACTCAGGAGAGCTTGTCTTTTTCTACTTTCCATGTAGATTCGATCTATGTAAGTCTCTCTTAGTGTCCTCATTGTCTATGTTTAAAAAGGCAGCTATGATTGAGTACATGTGATAATTGTCTTTCTGTGTCTGGGTTACCTCACTCAAAAAAATGTTTTCTAGCTCCATCCATGTTCCTGCAAAATTCAAGATGTCGTTATATTTTTCTGCTATGTAGTACTCCATTGTGTAAATGTATCACATTTTCCTTATCCATTCTTCTGTCGAGGGGCATTTAGGTTGTTTCCAGGTTCTGGCTATGACAAACAATGCTGCTATGAACATAGTTGAGAACATGTCCTTGTGGCACCATTGAACACCCTTTGGATATATAACCAAAAGTGGTATTACTGGGTCTTGATGAAGGTTATTTCCTAATTTTCTGAGAAATTGCCACATTGACATCCAAGGGGGACTGTACCAGCTTGCATTCCCAACAACAATGTGGAAGTGTTCCCTTTTCCCCACAACCTCTCCAGCATAAGTTTGTCATCAATGTTTTGATCTTGGCCATTCTTACAGGTGTAAGATGGAATCTCAGAGTTGTTTTGATTTTCATTTCAGACTAAGGATATTGAACATTTCCTTATGTGACTTCCAGCCATTTTAGATTCCTCTGTTGAGAGTTCTCTATTTAGGTCTGTACTCCATTTTTCATTGGATTATTTATTCTTTTGATGATGAATTTCCTGAGTTCTTTGTATATTTTGGAGATAAAACTTCCGTCTGATGTGGGGCAAATAAAGATCTTTTCCCATTCTGTAGGCTGTTGATTTTGTCTTGTTGACCGTGTCCTTTGCATTACAGAAGCTTTTCAGTTTCAGGAGGTCCCACTTATTAAGTGTTTCTCTCAGTGTCTGTACTGCTGGGGTTATATTTTGGAAGTGGACTCCTGTGCCAATGCATTCAAGTGTATTTCCCACTTTCTCTTCTATAAGGTTCAGTGTGGCTGGCTTTATGTTGAGATCTTTGATTCATTTGGACTTGAAATTTGTGCATGGTAATAGATATGGGCCTATTTTCATTTTTCTATTTGTTGATATCCAGTTATGCCAGCACCATTTATTAAATATGCTTTTTTCCATTTGATATTTTTTGCTTCTTTGTCAAAAATCAGGTCTTTGAAAGTGTGTGGGTTAGAATACCCAAATATTATTTTTCTTTCTATGAATTTTAGCTTGTTTTTGTTTTTTGAAAAAGGGAGCAAAAGACTGTATACATGTAAGTGAGAGAACATATGAAGAACTTGGGAGGGCAGGAGGTGGGTGGGATATGAGAAGAGGTGGGAAGTGAAAAAGATGATCAGATTATATTATGTAAACAATTTTTTTTTCGAGACAGGGTTTCTCTGTGGTTTTGGAGCCTGTCCTGGAACTAGCTCTTGTAGACCAGGCTGCTCTCGAACTCACAGAGATCCGCCTGCCTCTGCCTCCCGAGTGCTGGGATTAAAGGCGTGCGCCACCACCACCCGGCATGTGAACAATTTTTTAATAAAACAGTTACAACAGAACATGAAGTTACAAGGAGATATGTTGAGGTTCTGGGGAAAATTGAAGGTGAGGGAGCGGGGGTTGATATGATCTAATATATGTATAAAATTTTCAAAGAATAAATTATTTTTTATTTTAAAAGAATGCAATAGGTTTTTTTTGACTTAAAATCCATTGAACTCTGCCTTATTTTAGAAAGAATTTGAGAAACTGACTTTTCTTTTAGACATCTTACAGCTTCAACTTTAGAATATGTTAGAAAACTTTGGCAGAACAAGCACAGCAAAATGACCTCTGTTTTCTTCAAGGATAAGTTATATGTCAGATAAAATGTCTGAGCATGTGACAACATCTTGCAGAGAAATCTTGACCTGCAGTACGTAATGTGCTGTGGTCATGGGGAAATGACTACTACTTGGTATGAGTTTTCTTATTTGTCAAGAACATGACAGCTACTACTTGTAAAACCCACCAGTTCGATGCATAATATGAATAACTGGCATTAGTTCAAAGGCTTTGCATCATCAAGTTGAGTATGAATTTCAGCAAAATACAGATGGAGACTTTTAATCTGATCTAGATCATCCCATCCTAGTGGTATCTGTTTTCTGTTTAATGGGTCATGTAAATGTTTGAGAATGCTAGAGAAGTTGTAGAGAAAAGGGATACCATTGAAAATACATTCTCATTGGATATGGACCTTCATTTATAAAACATCCTGATAAACTGAACATGTAGATGGAAGCTTCTGTCCTGCCTAGTCCTGCAACTGTTCTGTCCTAAAGAAACACACAGAGGCGCCATTTGAAAAACAAAGACTGTACTTTTGTTTGCTGGTTACCCAGACCCAAATAATCACACAGAAACTACATTAATTATAACACTGTTTGGCCAATGGCTCAGGTTTATTTCTAGTTAGTTCTTGCATCTTAAATTAACCCATTTCTATTAGTCTATGTATTGCCACCTGGCACTGGCATTACCTAATTTTCTCCATATCTTGTCTCTTGGTGATTAGTTGGCATCTGCTTGACTCCACCTACACTCTCTATATATCTCTGTTCAGATTTCCCACCTGGCTTTCCTCTGCTAATCCATTGGTTGAAACAGCTTTATTCATCAACCATTAAAAGCAACACATATACAGAAGGACATCCCTCATTGTGAGCAGACTGACTGTTGTTAGAGTATGAATTTCTTTAATTTTATAAATACTAGAGGGCTCAAAAGAAAATTTTCAAGTAATGAAGTAAATTTACACTAATGAAATAAGTTTCACTGAAGTCAGATATGTAGAAAATGAGATAAATAGCATACAATTCCTTCTGGTGAAAATTAATTCAGGTCTCTTAAATATAGATTAGTTCATAAGCAATTGGTAAATAGAGAAGGGAAGACTAGGTCACAAAAATATGGGAGGTGCCTTATGTCTCAACATGTTAATATTGTGCACCCAAGCTTCTTTTCACAATCAAGAAGGAAATCAGAAATTAGAAAGGTTTTAATGAAATAGTTAAATATCCTCTTTCTTGCCAGAAAGAACCTTTGTGTATAGTGGCTCTGAGAAATATGATGGTTCTCTTCATATGATGTGTATTGGGTGTGACAAAGGTACAACTGTCAAAGTAGTATCCAGAGTATAGTTCTCCACAGTAAAAGAGCAATAGAAGATCTCTGTAGATCGACTTTTTAAATTTTCCTGTGATTGGGCTCTCTTAGAACTGAATCTGGTAATGATCAGTATCTCCAAATAGATCTACTCAAATCAAAAGGAATGTGATTGCAAAGGCAAAACTGAAGATGATTTTTAAGAACAGAGCCATAGGAGGCTTAATTTTGCCAGTGGACTTATCAGGAGTATGGTTGGAAGGTTTTGTCTTCTTTTTATAGAGTTCTATGGTCTTTGCTTGGTATGCAGTTATCCTGTTGATCCCTAAATCTCAGCTCATGAAGCTATTCAGGAAGGTGTATGTGATGGCTAACTTAATTTTCCAGTTGCCCACTCTATCTAAGGAATATTTAAGTAACCAATAAAGCATTATCTTTATGGGTCTTTAGGGATAAGTGTCTGAAGTGGTAAACCAAGGCAGAGGAAGAGGAAATATTTCTTTCTGTTTTGGAAAAGATGTCTATTTTTTTTAATTTATTTATTTATTAAGAATTTCTGCCTCCTCCCCACCACCGCCTCCCATTTCTTTCCCCCTCCCCTGATCAAGTCCCCCTCCCTCATCAGCTC
>NW_004949104.1:6794144-6794847 GCF_000317375.1 Microtus ochrogaster
CTTTTAGCTCCTTTATCGAAAATCAGGTGTTCATAGGTTTGTGGGTTAAAGTCAGGGTCTTCTATTTGATTCCATTGGTCGACTTCTCTTTTTTTATGCCAATACCAAGCTGTTTTAAGATGTCTATTTTACTGTGTCTTCCTATGGGATACTATCACCACCACTTATCAGGCATTTGGACTGGGTCTGAAAAATAGTATGTCATGGAACTTTTAATTTTTAATAACAAGATGAGACAATTCTCATAATCTTTTTTTTCTGCAGAAATGTGTAATATGGACACAAATTTGCAGAGATTTCTTGTAAGAACACATTGATCGAGACTTATCTTGCATGTTATTACATAGAAATATTGTGATTATGTATGTGAAAGTGCCTTATAAGGTTTAAATAATTTTATTTTCTTATTAAAATAAAAGAGCAATCTTCTTTAAAATCTCTCACCTTTTTTATTACTTTTTTGGATTCTTTTTATCAATGCTTAGGATTCTGTCTTTATGGCATAGTCTTCTGATATTTCAAGTCCCACTCCTAATGACACACCTCCTCAACAAGGCCACAGCCATATTTAACTCAGCTCCAACCAAATCTGGATGGACTGCTTCCTTCGTTCTTTTGTTCCTTCGTTCCTTGCTTCCTTTCTTCCTTCCTTCAATTTTCTTTCTTTCTCTCTCCTTTCTCTTCCTCCTCCTCCTCCTCCTCC
>NW_004949104.1:6800255-6821483 GCF_000317375.1 Microtus ochrogaster
GAACCTTCATAGGTATATCTTTCTTTAGGTTGGGAAAGTTTTCTTCTATAATTTTATTAAATATATTTTCTGGACCATTGAGCTGCACTTCTTCTCCTTCTTCTACTCTTATTATTCTTAGGTTTGGTCTTTTTATTTTGTCCCAGATTTCCTGAATGTTTTGTGATGAGAGTTTGTTAGATTTGCTGTTTTCTTTGATCAATGCTTTTATTTTCTCTATGTTATCTTCAGAATCTGAGCTTCTTTCTTCTATCTCTTGTATTCGGTTGGTTATGCTTGTTTCTGTAGTCTCTATTCCTTTACCTAGATTTTCCATGTCCAGCCAGCCCTCTGTTTGTGTTTTCTTCCTTCCCTCCATTTAAGTTTTCAAGTCTTGAACTGTTTCCATTATCTGCTTGATTGTTTTTCCTTGGTTTCCTAGGGTATCATTCACTGATTTACTCAATTCTTCAAACTTTCTGTTATACTTCTCATTCATTTGTATAAGGGCATTTTTTACGTGCTGTTTAAGGGCCTCTATCACTTTCATAGTCATTTTTTTTTTTTACTTCTTCTTGACTAAGGTGTTCATGTTGTCCTGTTGTGAGGTCGCTGGGTTCTGATGGTTTCATGTTTTTTTCAGATTGTTGGGTGAATTCTTGCATTGGTGCCTGCCCATCTCTTCCTCCGAATGGTGCCCTATGGATCTTCTTTTAAATGATCAGGTCTCCTTGCCCACTGATGTACCTTCCCAGTGATGCCACTCCCCATTGATGGCTCTCCTGGTGCCTAGATCGGATCTCCGTGCTGCTTGGGTAGCTCATACACAAAGGGCCTACCTTGTTTGCTGCAGGCAGGCTATTGAGACAAAGGAATGACCTCTGTCCTGGTTGTCCTCCCAATTCGGATTTGGTCCCAGCGCCCGAACAGGCTGAGCTGGGAGATGTTATGTGGCCAAAGAGGGGAGGGATTCTTCTATCTCTTTTGTGGAAGTTGAATGACAGACTTCCTGTATGACAGCCTCATCATAAGCTTTCTGAGAAACTCAGGATGCAATATCCCCTGTCCTGTAAAATAACCTAGATGGCCGCAGAACACAGCCTTCAATCAGTCATTTTTTTCCTCCATTTGACCAAGTTTTGGGGTCAACAGAGTTAAACTGAAGAATTCAGTTGATATGATCTTACTTTCTTCATTTCCTGAATGAGTACTCCCATGTCTAAAGCAACTGTGACAACACAAAAGACATAAAGTATTCTCTAAGTTCATAGTCGTTAAGCAATGGCAATTATTTTTGTAGGTGGAAGAGGCATGTTTGTATCACTAGTATATAGTCATGGGTATAGCAACATTTTGGTCAGTGATGAGCCACCGTACAACGACACTCTCATAAAACTATAGTAGTGCTAAGTACTGTTTCTTAGTAGCGATGTAACCTCACACTTCATCACTCATGGGTGTTTTGTTAGTGTTTGTATAAGCTAGTTATTTCCCAAATGTATTAGAAAATTATCTGTCACTCATATTTGACAAACTTTGATAGCTACCAGCCATTTTTGAACTTGATTCAGATGGATTTCCACGTGAACATAATGACAAAAACAAACAGAGCCATGAAACTAGATGCTGTCCTTGTATTCCCCACCTCCAGAAGAACAAAGAACTATTCTGATGTCTTAGTTGATTGGTGGGCTGGTGAAGTAAATCATAACTTCTACATTTTTGAAATTCCTGCTGTGTTTAAGATTACTTTCATTAAAAGAAGGTTGGCTTTAAAAAGGAAAGCCATTCTGTTGTTTTCTGGATAGTGGATGTGCTCCATTCTAAAACACTTGAACACACACATTAAAAAGCGATGCTTTCCCTTCTTTTGATTTCTTTCCAAGCCAAGCCTCAGGTGGCAATTTACCATCTGTGTGTGCAGGTGTACCTGAGTGTGGCGCTCAGACAGTTCCTCCCTTAACGAGCTGCAGAGACACTTGGATATGTCTATCAATTTCTCTTAGGGTGCTGGTTATTTCTATCTATTGCTAGAAGGCAAAATTATCTTGTTATATTTATTAATTGCCTAGGCAATGATTTAAGAATATATTCATGCCCTTTCCATTATTCCTACAAAAATGATACATGATTTTTAATATTGCTTCAGTGTAAGGCAATTACTTTGTTACTTTGTTAACATGATTACTGAAATTAATATTCATTTCCTTTATAATTTAATCTATCATGAAAATGGACTTCATGCTAGATCTACTATCATAGTTTCCTTCAGGGCTATGTAATTTCAGTATGATATTTCTTCTTTATCTTTTCAATGGCTTTGTATCAATCAGTCATCAATAAATCTTCATCAAGAGGTATTCCTAGGGAAGTGAGAAGTTTGAACTTTTCATAAATTTTAGTTTTACGTGATAAAAGCTCAAGCTCAATGATTGGGGAGATGTCTTAGAAGAATCATAACCTAAAGCTGAGCTTGGGTGACTTACAAATTTGAAAGATTCCATCAATGAGTCAAAACTAAAGATCTTTTTACTTGCTCTTATAGAGTAGTCTAAATAGCATAATTCATTAGCTACAACTCGTATTCTTGCTTTGTTTTCCCCCTTTCAATCCAGCAGTTTGACACTCAGTATATCCACATAAGCCAGGTGATAGACATCCTCCCTGCCCACCAACTGCCATGACTTGATAAATTTTGATTGACAACACATCCTTGCAATGGAGAAGGGCTTGCCCTGAGACATCAAGGAGAATGTTCTTTTTGATGCATTTTATTCATTCTGGGAGTACTTTATCTCTTTGAATATGCAGAATGTGATTCTTCTGTTATATTTTTAAGAGTCACAGTTGACAAGTCTTTACTGGGACAGTTCCGTTTTCTATTTAAAGGTGCTGAGGCTTCTGGAACTCGACAAGCTTTTGTATATAAAATAGATAAATAAATGCTTCATACAACCCAAGGTCCTTCTTATAAAAAGTGAAATATCTTCAACTCTGTTGATTTCTGCCAGCACAAAGGCCCTTGAATCCCATCATCCAGCTGAATAAAAGAGAGAGAGAAAGAAGCAAGTAACCAAAATCAGGTTTTGTCCTTGGCTGGGTAATACGTTTAATGAACAAGTTGTTTATTTCCAAAAGCACCACTTTGATGACCATAGGAACATGTTGTAACATTTTTTTATGCAATCCCAAAAATGATTGTGCTGTTTGTTGACCTAGGTTATTATTATTACTATTAACAAGAACTTTAACCAAAATATAACATGTATATAGCAGAAATTGTAATCAGCTTGTTTTTGAGGGGATACAGAATTGCTTAATGTCCTATCAAGTGTGAGTTGTATTAAGACAGAGGGTATTCCTAGATTTTACCCAATCCAGACCCCTGGTATTATCTTGTTGGCTTGCATCAGGCTTTTATTGTTTGAAAAGAGAAACAAATAGAAGGTCACCAAAGAAGAACCCGAGTTTTGAATATGCCAGATTTTTGTAGCTCTGCTGTAGCAACCTGGGAGTCTGAAGAAATTAGAAATTGAAGGAGAGAAAATGTAATTACATCTCTGTGGAATTGTGAGCCCATTAGATTAGCTGAGATTTCACTTTTTAAATTCAAACCTTCTACGAGGCAGGCATTTAGACATTCTTACAATAACAAATTTCCACAGAACACGGTTCTTGTGAAAATTGTATCACTATTGTTTTCTTCCTTTCTTAAAGGAAAGGTTTCTCTTTAGTTGACTAGCAGACATAAAGCTTCAGTTAATGTCCATTTTCATGATGTCTTTAAAATTTTAAACAGTGTCTTTTATCACAAAGTTATTAATTGCATTTAAATTTAAATTGTCAGCGATCCACTGAAATGTGTTAAAAATGTTGATATCGTAGAGAAAGTAAGATAATGAAGCAGAGACTTATTTCAGGAGGTAGGCATGTAAGAGGGAGCAGGCTTCTTAGTGTGTGCTAATTATAGTGGTCAATCCAACCAGACAACCACAGAGTCTCAAGCACTGGCTCTCAATAGGAAAGTACAGCATCTGACATTGGGTATTGCTTCAAATGTGAGCCAACCACAGTGATCTGGGGGTCGGGCACGGGGAATTTTCTTTGCGAAATGTTCAGAGCCATAAAGAAACTCAATGAGAGCTATTAACCTTCGGAATGGCGTTAACAATGGCACATAATTCAACCTTGCTTTGTGTTACTCTCACAAAAAAATACCTTAAAACAATTTGCATGTGTCGAAGAAAAAGAGAAGAAAGATACAAAGGGAAAGAAAAACGAGATGTGGGTAGAAAAATTGTAAAGTGAGGTTTTAAAAATACATGTAAAAGCTGGCAGAAAGAACTTAATATTCACTGCAAAGCCCTGAGTTCGGTTTTTACACAGGGGCATGGAGCTGCTTTGAAGGTTGAAGCCCAAAGGCTGACAAATAGGAAGCCACCTAGAGGGGCATGATGGCAGAGTTAATCACATCACCCTGACTCAGTCCCGGTCGTGGAAGTCTTAGCAGGTTTTATAAGTGCAGCTCAAAATCCATCTGAACATTATGCAAGGATTTCAGAGCCTGTACTGAGGAAATGAATATAGCCGAATAGATGGGAGTGCAGATTATTTTCAAAGTCATTTACAATGTCACATATGCAAACAAAAAAGAAGCAAAGAAATGCTGTCTAGGAAATCAGATGATTTGTATGGTGTATGTATGTATTTGCATATATATGTATTTATTTGTTTTAATAATTCACAATGTTTTCAGATCTAGCAGTCACTGTGTTGATAGAACTTTTGGAAATAGAATTAGGCAAGCCTGGCCCAGGTGAGAATGAAATTGGTAAAGACCTTTGCTTTCTTGTCTCCATATTCTGGTCACATACTGCCTGTGTGGATTTTGTTGTCAAGTGCCCAGTGTTTACTTGTATTCAGGCCTTCCTTGGTTATCAGTTGTAGGGATTGTCTTCCCACCCTCCTTATGTTTGAGCCTGTTTCGTTCATTCACTCACTCTATTCTTCCACCCATAAAATGAAAAAATACTTCTATACATCCCTCCTTTTTTTCCTTTATGCTCACATGCACGTGCTTACATGAATTCCCTCATCTCCTTTGTTTCAGAAATTCTATGCAATTGTTAAGCTGGATGCTTTGATATATCATTCCACTAATGATATTTCTGCATATTAATGGTGTTCATTTTTTTCCTAAAGAATTTCAGAAGATTTTCTTATTCTCAAATTATGGTAAAACGTCAATCTTTGCTTCAGTAAAGAATATGGTTTTGAGCAAAAAGAGATGAGGACATAGCCTCTAGTCACGCATGGTAGATAATCTTGTTCATAGGATTAGGCCAGTAAGGATTCCTTTAGAGTATATAGATCTTGGAATTTGCTCTTTGACTTTTCCCACATTTGATGTAAGAAAGATAGAAGAGGAGGGGGAGGGGAGGAAGCTATAGTTATACAGGATATGAGAAACAAGATAGAACAATGAAATGGTTTTTTTTGTTTTTTGTTTTTTAAATAAGTTTAGATGACCTCTAACTTTTCTCCTAGCTTATTGAAATGTACTTATTGGGTGTGTGTCTCTGCATGTGTGTGTGTCTGGGTGTGGAGGACATCCTGGGTGTCATTCTTCAGGAGTTACTTACTTTGTTTCTGAGATAGGGTCTCTTGCTTGCCTGGAGTTCACCAAGTAGGCTGGAATGCTGACCAGCAAGGCCTAGGCCTTCACCTGACTCAGTTCCCCAGCATTGGGGTCACAGTTGCATGCTACCACCCCTGGACTCTTGTGTGGAATCTGGGGCTTAAACTCAAACCTTCATGCTTGGGAGATAAGAACTTCACCAGCTAAGTTATCTCCCAAGTGTGGGTTGTGCTCTGCCTCCCTCTGAGAAATAAAACTGGGATTCAGCCGCTCAACTGCATTATCAATGTAAGCTATTCTGGGGTCATACTGGCTTCATTTTCTGACATATCCTCTCAATGCTATGACTCAAATTCCTGCCAGAGTTTCTGGGTTTCTGGAATTTAAGATCAACCAAGTTATTTAATGAATATTTTATATATTAGAGGGGAAAAATACCCTTACAAGAAGAGGTTGCCATTCCTGTTGACCTAAGGAGAGATTCTTAGAATATGGATTGTGGTGTTAGAAGTTCAGGGGCTTGTTTGGGAGAAAGTTTGACTTCTGTTTCTCTACGTGCTGGCTGAACTGAGTGCTCATCCTCTTAAAGTTTCTTTTATACTGGGGTGAGGGGGGGTGTTCTGATGTCTTGGATTTGTCTTAAATTCTTATTTTTTTTTCAGGTCTTTCCTGTACTCCCTGTGTGTCTCTCATTCTTTGTGATGAGCCCAGAGGATGCTTCGTAGCAGAGTCTCTCCAAACTCTAGGATAGGCTGATTTTCCTCCCGTAGCATTCACAGCCTGTGCTTCTTCTAAACAGCAGCTCTTTTAAGGACACTTGCAAGTCCTCTAGATTAGCTCTGGGAAAACAAATCTGCATAAAATACCCACTGTCATAATTTTAACTGCCCCCTCAACAACTTTCTATTTTTCTCCAAGGCAGAGAAATAGTCTGTTGATTTTTCCTTTGGCATGGAGTGTATTGTCAGATACCCAAATGACTCCAGGATGCTCCAATTCTCACTTTGTGCGGGATAATTCCTGGACCCCGGGGAGCTTGGCAAACCCCTCCAGTTTATATTTACTTGCTTGGGTACCGCAGCACATAACGAATCAAGTCTCCGGAGCAGCTCTGGATTTCTCCGAGTTCCCTGAGGTAATTATGCAAAGTAAACTCCAATAAAAATCATGGGTTATACACATAAGAACAGCTTAAATCCATGCTTCATTTAAGCTCATTGTGATGAGCGGATCTTTGGCTCTTTGTTGCCTTTTCTCTGTGGGCTAAAAGATTGGCGTTCATTTTAGGAGAGCATAATTTGTTCTTCAAGGGAAGACAGTTAAATGCTAAACAAAATTGCATTCTAAGGAATGACAAGGGAGTTAGGTCTTGGATTCTTCCCCCTCCCTCCCACCTGGCCATGTGTATGGCCATGTGTATTTTTTTAGTGTCTAACTCTTCAGAGCTGAGAGGTGAGAAGAGTCTCATAAGGGACAGGTCTGTGGTAAGAAACCATGCATCCTCTATCTGTGATGTATGACTAGGATTTCTCTGAGGCCCCCAGGATACCGCATAGCATTCTTAAAAGAAGCATAATTCAAACTTACCACACTGATGAAAAGATTAGGAAATAACATAATTTGATGTAATTTTGCAATTTGATGGTCAGATTAACTGTATTGTTAAAGGACTTCAAAGGCTTTTCCGTGAATGTCCATACATATTAGGCATTGTCCTCCTTAGTGCCTTTCTTTGTCAGCCACTAATAACTGTGCATCTAAGGTTCAGTCCTGTCTGTGCCCTGGGTTCACGTTACGGAAGACAGGAACTGTGTATCAGTAGCCATCCTTATCTGTACCAGCAGGTGGAGTTTGTGACCCTGCCTCCCCCCCCCCACAGAGTGAAAATTAGACTCAACTTCTGACATGCCACAGAAACAGCTTCAAGCTATGACATCTGATTGGCACCCTCTGTTCTAATCTCTCCCAGGTGTCAGGCAATGCAGGTTAAGCTCTGGCTTTATTTATTTTCATACTCCAGAGGCAAGCGATGAATCAGAACTCGTTATCATTTCTGATAGCCAAACTCAGGTGCCTATTTTTCTAAAAATAGGGGAGAGTGACTATGACATGCCATCTTTTGGATACCCCACAGCCATTGAAATAATAACTCAAAGAAGATGCTGTTACTGTCATCGGGCCTGCGTGAGACAGTCAGCTGTGGATGTGGGGAGAGCCCACGGAACTCCATCTGCTAAACTCTTGGCTATGGACCGATTCCGGGAGAGAGAAAATCATGGTTTTTACTTGTCTACTCACAGGCGCATGCATGACGCTCCAGTGTATTGTTCCAAACCCACAGTCACACAGACAGCCCTGCTTATACATAGGGGACCACAAAACAAAGTAAAAAGACAAGAATGTGGGAAAGAGAATCTTAGAAAGGAAGCTGAACTGACAGAGGTTGGAGGGGGATGTGAGATGATGAGTGGGGGATGGTAACCAGAATACAGTTTATATATGTAAGAAATGGTCAAAGAACAAACAGTTTGGTATTAATAATGACTCAGAACTCTTAGCACTCTGGTCTGGTATGACATGGGATTCACTTTTCAAGCATTCTATGGGGTAATCACCTCGTTCCATTTTCGCACAGTCCTTCCATGTATAGCTCAACGTTGCAATAGAATTGCATGGTCCTCTGGCTTCAGCAAACAGATAGAGAAGAGGACAAAGAAAGACTATTTTTAACTAACTTGCCTGGAAGTGATCCTATCACTCTGTTTGGCAAGTTCTGTGTAGGCATTGCCATTTAAGTCAAGACAACTAAGACGTGTTGGCTTGGCATCTGCTTCTTGGAAGCAATGTAAATGGAGCCAGGGTCTTTGGTGGACAGCCAGCCTTCCCTGCCGTGTTCGATGGTTTGTAGAGGTATACATTTGCAATACAGTTTGCTATAATACATGCCAAAGGGTCCAGAAATAGTTTCACATCTGCAAACTTGGAAATCATAGTATATGATCCTGAGTTCTGGAAAGCTTTGTGTCTACTGGACCCAAGTTTCAGATGCATTTGGGCAGTTTATATGACTGGGCTTGATTTGATACTAAGTTTAACCTTCCAAGATGGGTTCTGCCAAAAAATCTGCTTTGTCATTTGATACCTGGTATCTGGAGTGCCAGATTACAGACTCTGATTTTATATCTGCTGGCTGGAATCCTCTCCAAAGCTGGTAGAGCCCTCGGAACCATCACACTGAGAGGGACCATGAGTACAGCCCATTCCTTGGGACTTGATACTGGGAATCTCTATTGATTTCTGATACAAGATTACTTTTGCTACTCCTCCATTTACAATGAGCTCTTATATGCTGGTCACCTAGCTTGTTTATTTACTGGGTAGCTTTCATACACAGTGAGAATAATTTCTTTCGTATCTACAACCAATTAATTACCAGATTCCTGCCTTCATCATGTGAGTCAGAGCATCACCACTAAAGGAGAGCTTCATTTTCCAGACTCTCTTCTTCTCTTTGATGGTGGCTGCCCTAATCTAGCTTCAGCCTCACAAAGTGTCTCATCCTAGAAACTGCTTGTAAAATTGACTCAGTCATTTCCTGCTTTATGTCCTCCCTTTCTTTATTATCAATGCTTTTCCAGTTCTTAGTCACCAATTCTCAGTACCCAGGTCTGACCATAAACCCACAGTCCTACTAATTCCATAGCTCAGTGGTGCCTTGCAAGCATTTATGTTCACCAACTTTTAGTTCCTACATTTCAGAAGTCCAGACAGGTCCTTATAGTGATAGCCTAGGGACACACATCTTAAGTCATATTGCTCAACACAGAGAAGTGACCCGGGCTTATCTGAGAAATGTAGCATGTCACAGGAGCTCAGCGTCTCAGTACTCCCAGTGTGGCAATTGTAGAACATAGATGAATCAAGTTCATTTAACCTTTTCACACACCCGAACTCCCTAGTTAGGTGGCATTAACAAGTGTAAGTGGAAGGATGAATAATTTATAATATTTCTCCTATCTTGTGAAAGAGAAGGCAATAGTGAATTAAATGACCTAAATTATTGTAGCCGAATTACTATTAGGCAGTTAATTTGTAAACAAACAGAAATCAAAAGCTCTGATGAATGTTTAAAAATATTATGCAGAGCTGGAGAGAAGGCTTAGAGGCTAAAGGCACTGGCTGCTCTCCCTCAGCTCTTGAGTTCAATTCTCAGCAACCACACGGTGGCTCACACCGTCTATGATGAGACCTGGTGCCCCCTTCTGGCGTGCAGGAACACATGCAGGCAGAACACTGCATACATAATAAACAAACAAATGAATAAATATAAAAAAAATAAAGTATTTATTAAGTAGCTCTTTCTTCTTTGGATTGCTGTGCAGCAGGGCAGGGCACTACCTGCGAGCCATTCGCCATCTGGCTTGGGACCAAGTGTTATGCTGTTTGCATGACTTCCTCCCCATCCCCTGAAACACTATTTTGTTTCTATCTCTTGAAGAACAGTACCACAGAAGAAAATGTTTATCTACTAGGAAACGAGCCTTTGATATAGGGTTTAATACACTGTGCATGAATTGTGGACCCGGGGTAAATTCTTTGGCATCTGGATCTGAGTTGATTCAACACCAAGTAACTAAACAAAATACCGAGAGTAGCAATGTCCCCTCAGGACTGTGCCAATGTCTCCTCAGGACTGTGCCAATGTCCCCTCAGGACTGTGCCAATGTCCCCTCAGGACTGTTGAAATAATAGGAGCGGCGGGCTGTGTCCCGCCACCCAGCTAGCTTTACCCGAAATAATTACACGGACACTGTATTCTTTTAAACACTGCTTGGCCCTTTAGCTCTAGCCCTTACTGGCTAATTCTGATATCCCGATCAACCCATCTCTAATAATCTGTGAGCACCAGTCTTAGTGAGCACCAGTCTTACCGGGAAGATTCTAGCCTACGTCCATCCTGGGTCGGAGCTTCATCGCCTACATCTCAGAGAGCAGAGCTCTAGTGTCCGCCCTGGAGATGGGAGCAGGTCTCTCTGGAGCATCTGCTCCTGAGAGCAGAGCTGTCGAGTCTGAGAGCTCACTTCCTCTTCCTCCCAGTATTCTGTTCTGTTTACTCCTCCCACCTATGTTTTAACCTATCAGGGCAAGCAGCTTCTTTATTTAATTAACCAATGACCTTCCTCCATCACAGGACCTTTAGGTCTTCTGTATCAATGATGGGGCCTCTCTTGCTAAAACACTAAGTACTCCTATGTGACTCTTAACAGATGTACTATCAACACACATTGACTACTGCCTTCTTATGCTCTATATCCTACTATTGAATGTTCAAAATTTGTATGGATTTATCTAGAGTCAGGCTCTCTTTTATACCACAGTATTTTCCACTCTACAGGCTGTTTCATTCTTTTCAAAGGATTGGGGGCATTTTTTAGTTTGCAATTTCCCTTTAAAAATATCTTGTGAGTGTGTGTATACACATATATGTTTATATGTATTTATATGTGTAAGTATCCACATATATGTACAGCACAGCTCATGTGTGGAGGTTAAAGGGCAACTCCAGGTGCTATTACTTGTCTCCCACCATGCTTTATACAAGGTCTAGTTCTGTCTGTCACTGCGGTCTGCACCAGGTTAACTGGCTTGTGAAATTGCAGAGATTCTCCTGTTCCCTACTTCCTATTTTACCATTGAGTGATGGGATTACAGACACATGCTACAATGTTCATATTTCTGTCAGTTCTAGAGATCTGAACTCAGGTCTTCCTGTGTAGCAAGTGCATTGTTCACTGAACCAACTCCTGGCCCTATTTTTTGACTGAAGTGGGTGCTTCATTGAACTCTTAGTGATGTCACTAAGCAGGAAAGAAGTGACGGAACTAGTATTTATGGAGCAGCTACTTTCTACCAGGTACTATATTTGCATACTATTTCAATGAATATGAATAGTTTGAGGAAACAATATGAATGACCCAATGGTCTATAAACCTATGAAGCCATAAGCTGAAGACAGTCTCTAATGTCCATTTCTCTCTTTCTCTTTTCTCTCTTCACACTTTGTTCCCCAAATTCTACAAGAACTCAAGGCATTCTTATGCCTGTACTTGCCAAAAGGCATTGAGCAATAAATGCTGCCAATGCAGTGAACGAAAGTTCATCTAAGAACTAGGACACATGGCTTTATTCCTCTCCTGGTTTCCCTGAACAAAACACTCAGTGATTTCAAGGACACCTTTGTGCCTATAAAATTTGTTAAGTAACCTGCTAACTCCTCAATTCCAATTTAACTTTCTCTTCCCAGGACCAAACAAGCTTTTCTACTTTTCATGTTCTCACAGTGCAATAAAGACAGGTGTTGATTTTGGTGTTTAAGATGTCATGTTTTCGCACTACGTAGGAATGCATGCTGCGATTGACATTTGAAAGCAACTAAGGACTAGAAACGTGGGTATTTACCTGTGAGCAAACTACCAATGCTGGTATTTCCATCTATCACAAAAGGTGTACGTATGCTTAGAATAATGCAAATTCTACATACTAAACTCCATAATATATTGAGATACAAAATATGTGTGCCACATATAAAAATCGTTGGTATTTATAACTATACAAATTCTAAGGATTAAACACAATATAAATAAGTAGACGTGTTCTATATATCACATTATTGTCCCGCTTTTTTTAATACATCATACATAGCCCATGTATCACTTACACTTCCTCTCGAAGATTGCAGGGAGCTATGCTGTAATAATACTACACAGCCAAGCTGCTGACATCATAATATATAAAAAGCAGCAGGAGATAAGTTGTCTTGTTGTTGACTGAAGTGAAGCAGAGTGACCCTGTGCTTCAGATCTTATTGACTTCACTACTTCATTGCATATGGACAGTGTCGGAAGGCCATCGTGGGACAATCATTTGCTTTAAGGATGCTGTTTCCTTCTAAGGCATGCCTCCAACCTTATCAGAATGTCGGAGCAGGAGTCCTGGCAGCTGCATTTGTTGTCTGGCAGGAAACCCATCTGTAAGCTAGTGATAGGGGGATCTGGCATCTGTGGAATGTAATTTTATTTTACGGAGAATAAAGAAGCTGTATCCTTGGAACTGACAAGTGCTGAATTTGTCTGATAGTGGGTTGCGGCTGTTGCCCCTTTCCTCTTAATCAGCATCTACCAGAACCAAGAAAGGGCCTGCTTCCTATACTTTAGCTACAGAGAACTGGGGGCTGAGCTGGGATTGCAAACACGTTTATACCAGGGACTCTTAGCCTTTTGCTACCTTATGTCCTCTATAGGCAGTTAGAGCTGTGGATGCTTTCTCAGTGTGTTTTAAATGCATGAAACAGGCCATCGAAGTGTATAAAGGAAAGTGATATATTGAAATACAATTACAGTATGTATAAAATGAATTTATACTAAATATATATAAGTATTCATTGATTAATTAGGTACTGGTGAGCATGAAATACTGCTTTAAGACCTGCTGGCCAAACTCCCACACAATGAATAAAACTTCTGTTTTATTTTATTTGTTACCTAAATTTTTAACTGAAAGGACTTCTAATTCATACCTTAACGATATTGAAAATCTAACTCTTTGTATTTTTAAGCTCAAACTCCAAATTCCCATCTACAGACTCTTTGGGATACCGGTGCACACAAGGCTATGGTAGTCTGCTTCCAAATTGTCCCTTTAACTGTGGTAGCCAATCCATTTGGGGACACTTGAAGATATCTAAAAGAACACAATTGTATACACTAGCAGAATCCATAGGATAAAGGTGGAGCCTTCAAGCTTCTTTGAGAGATTTGTTGTACTCTAATATTGACCACATAAAGAAATACTTAATTGCACTTCAGTATTCTGTTTGTTGCACTTCAGCTTTTTTATAATTTAAAGTATAAAAATTGCTTCATAATTCCAATTAAAATGGTCTTGCTGTCTCCCCACTTACATAACTATTATCTGCACTCTTACTGGCAGAAGCATCAGAATCATTTTATCAATAGTTGGCAATCATAGTTGCAGAGTGAAGATTTGGGAGATGGTATTTCTTGAGCGAGAGGTTGGTGCCTGTAGTTTAGCCATTTGGCACTGAAGGAAAAGAGGTGCCTGACTATAGCTTTGGAATTCAGGGGGGAGATGGATGCCCACTCCTGGACAGGGTGAGAAGCAAAAGAAGGAGAAACACTGATGTTCCAGGTACAGAAATGATGAGTGTTAAAACACATGCTGAGAGCAGTCATCTGGAGCACTCTATCTTGCCTGTGAGGTTTACACACTACCTGCTATATAGGAATTTAAAAGAGACATACAAATACTTACTGGAAATAAATCATGAAGAAATTTCTCTTTAAATGATTCTTTGGTATTCATGAAGTTTTGCAATTTATTAAAATTTGGTCATGATTAAAGACCAGTGAGGTGAATGTTTATTTTTACACAAGGTATTAAACTGTGTCTCAGTATATGGTACTGTGAGCATCTTAAATTTTGTGAGAATTGGTCCATATTTTGTTCATACAGTTGTCACTGGTAAGAAGAATGTTGGTTACTCTAAATGCAGAGTGTGAAATAGCAGAAGTGCACTTAAGGGACATTTGAGAAATCATTGGAAATTATATGCTAATCTGAGGACAAATTTTACCTAGTGGTTTTAAAAGAAGTTCAAGGCAATAATTCAAATTTTAATTTTTCAAATCAAATATTCAAATGTAACGCAGTCCACATGTATACTAATTCAGAAGGAATGGTGGCAAGAAAATATTTTTTTTAAAACATTGTTTGCTAACATAAAAATATCAAGAAGCTTTCATTGCTATAATCAAGCCATTGTTTTATAGGAACAGAAAATTTTGTATGTACAGTAAAGTCAAAGCATTTTGATTTTGGCAGCATCCAGTTCAGAATCAAGACTTCTGTGCATTAGGCAGCACAGGGGATACTTCCAGAAGCACACTGGACTCATTATGCATTTGATGTTGAATTTGTTTTGGTTTTCATATGCTCAAAAAAGTTTTACTGTTGCCATGTTTGCTTGTTTGTTTGTTTTTCTGAACCATAAATTCAGTTATTTAACCCACAGTTTAAGAAGTTGTGATCCTCAGAGAGGATTACAGAGTGTGAACACAGAGATGTGTGTGTGTGTGTGTGTGTGTGTGTGTGTGTAAAGGGAGAAAGGGGGGAGAGAGAAGGAAAGAGAGGAGAGCTCTAATGTAATTTTGCCCAGTGAGCTGGACCCACGTCGTCTGTCTTCTGAAGTTCCTGTTTTGGCTTGCTTTGGGTTATACATTTTCTCTCAAGGCCATGAGTTCATTGGATGTGCTTGCAGTCATCAGACTACACATCATTTAGTGAGGACCAAGCAAGCTCTTGGTCAAGCCCAAGGGTTACAATGCTTCTATTTCTAGCACCATCTCACTGTTGTCCTTACATGTGTGAGCCCGAGGTTTAGCCAAAAGATTGTGTTTTGGAAGAGTATGGTTGTGACTCATGGAATGGGCATCTAGATGTGTGACCATAGGTCTTCTTGGGGTTCAGGTTAAAGTTTAGTTTAGGCACAAATTGTAAAAAAGGCAAGAGCAAAGTCTTTGGATCTTTGTAGATACTCTGTCTTCCTGCTATATTATGCAACTTAGAGGAGTCTGAATTTCCTCAGTTTAATCTTGATCTGTGGAGTCGTTATAAATGTGAAACTATTAAGATAGGAGGGTAGAGTATATTTAGTAGTTTTTTAGCTCTCTTAATAACTGCAAATAATATAAAATGTGAAAATGAATCTTGATTTTTTTCTCTTGTCCTGGGGCCCCACAAATGGAGACTTGACTCTTGCACTATGTGAAAGAGAAAAGAGTTTGAAGAGAGATTGTAAAGAAAATGTGTTTAAGCTGGGCGGGGATGACGCACACCTTGAATCTTTTATTATTGTTTTTGCCTGATGGGGGGGTTTGTGAAGATCTTTTCCCATTCTGTAGGCTTCCATTTTGTCTTGTTGACTGTGTCCTTTGCTTTACAGAAGCTTCTCAGTTCCAGAAGGTCCCACTTATTGTTTCTCTCAGTGTCTGTGCTACTGATGTTATATTTAGGAAGTGGTCTTCTGTGCCAATGCGTTCAAGTGTACATCTCACTTTTTCTTCTATGAGGTAAAGTGTGGACTTGAGTTTTGTGCAAGGCAATAGATATGGATCTATTTTCATTCTTCTACATGTTGATATCCAGTTATGACAGCACCATTTGTTAAATATGCTTTCTCTTTTCCATTTGATATTTTTGCTTCTTTGTCAAAAATCAGGTGTTTGTAGATGTGTGGATTGATATCTAGGTCTTCTATTCTGTTCCATTGGTCCTCCTGTCCTTTTTTTTATGCCAGTACCAGTCTGTTTTCAGTACTGTAGCTCTGTATTAGAGTTTGAAGTCAGGGATTGTGATGCCTCCAGAAGTTCCTTAATTGGACAGGATTGTTTTGGCTAGCCTGTTTTTTTTTTCCTTTCTTTTGTCTTTCCATATGAAGTTGAGTGTTGTTCTTTTGAGGTCTGTGAAGAATCTTGCTGGGATTTTGATAGGGATTGCATTGAATCTGTAAATTGCTTTTGGTAAGATTGCCATTTTTGCTATGTTAATTCTACCTACCCATGGGAGATAGTTCTATTTTCAGGTGTCTTCTTCTATTTCTTTGTTCAAAGATTTAAAGTTCTTGTCATATAGTTCTCCAACTTGTTTGCTTAGAATTACTCCAGGATATTTTGTTATTTGTGGCTATTGTGAAGGGTGATGTTTGATTGCTCTCAGCATTTCAGGAATAACTCATGACTCTTTTCTGAGCAAGGGCAGGTTGGAGAAGGGTGAGAGAAGAGACTAGCATGGAGCAGACTTCCCTGAAGTACTGGTGTGGAAAGCAGTGGAGGGATAGGAAGGAACGGTGAGGGCATCAGACAGGAGCTAAGACAGACTGCCTTTTGGCTGTCTGTGCTGTCATTCCTGAGTAGGTACTGGTAGCACAATGCAGTTAGCATGACTTACTCATTCATCTGTCTGAATTGAGAACCTATATATGCTGTGGCAGCTATAGTTGTAGTGCAGGGTTGAACGGTGCACACAACTGGCAGAGCTTTGCTTTCCTTAGCTTACTTTGACTTTCTCAGAATGTCAAGAAGCAATACGACTTTTCTCATGGGATGCAGAATATGGCTAGAAATCAAGACACATGTACCTTTTACTAAGTAAATAATCTTTCTCTAAATGTCACATTCTGGTAAATGTCACAAGTGACTAAACCATGTTTTGCAATGTATGGGTGTAGTCACTATTTATTGTCTTTTAACAAGAAAAAAGTTATCTTTAAACATCTTACCCCCCCCAAGTTACTTTTAAGCATTTTATTTTCCAAACTTTTCCTGTTTGAATTGCCTCAGAAGCAAATTAAAGAAAATCCTCCTACAAAGCTTCTACTATTGGCATCATGACTAACACTCACTTCCAATTTAGAGCTTGAATATAACTGCATCATAGGATTTTTGTTCATGTATAGAAAGGCACGACTGTAACTGGCCTGCTTTTCTCTTTAATAAAATAACTCACATTCTAAATCTAAATATGGTAGATGCCAGAAGCCACAGTATTCCCTGATTTTTTTGGCATACCCTTCAATTATAATAATATAATAGAGGTTTTGTAATGATGTCTAGTACTGAGGTATCATGATGATGGAGTTGAGACAAAGCAGTTTGGTGATTGCTAGGTGATGATTTCCAGAGATTATGTTATTAGTACCAATGAGCCAGAGAATGACTGGAAACTTAAGGCCATGTCTTAAAACTTAATTCAAAACTTTAAGGTAATCTAGAGTGATCGTGGGCTTCAGCACTTCCTGTGTGCCCTTACTATTTTAATTTCTTCATGGATAAACTAGGCGTAGTAATAGCTGCCAGAGGAATTTGTAAAATCTGCACTGTTGATGGGTTTTACCTATCTTCTATGCTGTTGTGCAGTTACTTGTTTGAATATGTATCTTGTAGTTCACATAGCCACTATTGAGTCAACACATTTTGCTGAGAATTTACAAAGTGATATCTAGCTAGCTACCCATTGTACATCTTACAGTTCACCATTTGTTAGAGGGCTGGATCTTATGCAGCTCACGTGGAGCAATCACATTTAATGTTTTTACCAGTGATATATTTAGTACAATGATGTTTTCTATTTCTGAAGTTATTAATTTGAATATTCTCTAAATATAAACATTGAGATGTTTGTTGGAAGCTGCATATGTAGCCTATGCCTGCAATCTCATCTAATCAAGAGGACAAGGCAGGAGAATTTCAGTTCTTAGGTCATCCCAGCCAGTGTAATGGGGCCTTTCTAAAAGTAAGATAAAAACACGTTGGTTACATATCATTTCAAAACTGGTAATTATTTTTTGATACTGAATTATGTTTCCCTATTATAAGTATGATGTAATTCTATTCTCTTATCATTTTCTGACTTTGATATAATTCTATTTTTCTCCCTCTTTCCTTTCTCTTTTTTGATGCCTGTGGTTTTGGTTTTCTGTCAAAAACCACTATTGTCCAGAACAGAACCTTACAGGTAAGCTACATTTCCTATATCATTTTAGTTTAAATTTTTTTATATTAAAGGTTCACCAATATTTATCCATTAATCTATTGAGATAGTATATTTTTTTCCTTAAAGTCTTCACTGTCTGGTTTGGGGGCGGGGAGGCAGAACCGCAGATGTTACAAGTGCAGAGAAACTTGAGGCAGATGGCAATTAATGTCCATTCCTTCTTAAGGAAGACTTGGGATGTGGGACCCACGAAAGAAGAGATTAGCACACACATGGCAGCATATCTTGTAAATTATTTCATTAAAAAAACATGTAACTTGACATAGGTCTTGAAAGTTGACGATAAAGTGGATATATGTGTGTGTGTGTGTATATATATAACTGTAGCCTGTTAAAAGTATTATTTTTGGAACTTTTGAGTCATCTGAGGTTAATAACCAGTATAATAGCAGTGAAGTGATAAATACATAGAATTCGAAGGCATGAGTCTGCACTTTTATCAAACATAGTTAATCATATGAAAAAATTAGCCCCTTCAGCTTCTATAAAATTCATTGTGCTGAACAAACCACGTTTTGTTTTTTTTTTTTTTTAGATTGTCAGCGAACTCACAGGATGCTCCACTTACTGACACCATGCTTGCTCAGCTTCACACATGGATGTAGCCTAACAAACACAGCAGGTATGACATTTGCACAGTAGAGGTTTTCTATCTTCAAAATGCACCTTGCAAATGCCCCAGGACTCTTCTCTTTTGAAGTCCTGGTGCATATGGGTACAAAAGATGTTTCTGGGTGAGTTCAGAGCATCTCAGTTTAGAGAATTCCTGTCTTTTTAACAAGAGAGAGTCAAGTAAAGAGCAAATCTTTACATGTCCTAGGGAAAGAAGAAAGGGTACAGCTCAGCCTCATCTTTACTACCCAGAACATTACCTAACATGGGCTTTTACAGAAAGAAATAGTTGGTTCAAGTTTAGCATCATCATTTATGAGTTGTGTAAATTGGAGCAAGCTATTATTTCCTCTGAATATATACTTTTCTTTAAATGGGAGAGCATAAATAAAGTTTTCTACCTCCTATATTTGTTATGTGATTCAAGTGTCCTAAAACACCTTTGGTAGGATATGGAGAGTCAGCCGGCCTTCATTTAGAAATTTAAATGATTTTCCCCTTTGGCACACTGGCAGAATTATTCTTGGCTGCATTTCTATATCGGATCTGAGAGACCATTGAAGGATATTGTGAAAAGTTAGGAGGAAAACAGGTTTTAAGATAAGCTAAAGAAAAGGAGTGTCTCTGAAGTCTGTGAAGCTGTTCTCAGGACAATAAAGTACCAGCGTAAGTGAAGAGTGGGGAAAAATATAGTTAGACTATTCTATAGTCTAGACTCTGTAAGAGCCAGGTAGCTGATTCTAGGAAACGGGTCTGAATAGTCACTGCATCTTGATCTGGGAGGAGCTTAATTGTCTGGATTGGGGTCTTGTTTGTTTGCATACAAGAGACCTCATGGGCAGCATCCTACTAAAGGGCCCAGAACCTACAGAAAGCAATCTAAAGACTTACAGACGAAATTAGTTCTGGTAAGTTTTTTTTTGACTCTTAGACGTTGAGATTAATCTAGATCTGGACATTTCTATTGCCTTACTATTTAATACTGTTTTATACCACTGCATTTCTCTTGGCATTTCCCTCATTGATTACTTAATTGTCTAAAATGATTAAGTTGGTTATTTCAGATGTGTCAACTCCACAATTCATTAGATTTTCTCGAGATTTAAAATGGCTTGGTAGGTGATTAGAGAGAAATAAGGTCTATCTTTTATCTTTATTCTTCTATTAAACGAAGAAAAGTAAAATCGACTACAGAAACATTTAAAATACGTATCTAAAAACTGCCACATTTTAACCATGATCCAACCATGAAGCTTTGAGAAAATAGCTTCATTTTCAATAAGAAAATGAAACAGTGAATAAAATGTAATCTCATGTTTTCAGCTAACATTTATTTGTGACTTGATTGTAGAACCTAGACACAGTTGCCCCTTTTTCATTTCTCTTTACATATTAACCCATTTCTCTTAAAGATAATATATGTAAGATTAGAAGACTCACACAATTTAATGGATTGTTTTCACTCTTAGGTAGACAGGTTAGAAGAATTTGGGAATCATTTTTTAAGACTCTATGTGATCTATTTAGTTGCATGGCAATTAAATATTTTGAACTGTTATTTCCAGTGTGCTTTATCAGTGTTGTTAATTTCAACTCTGGAACATTTTGTACATTAGTCATCATCGATTGCAAGAGAAGGCTAGGAAAGCAAATACCTTTAAAATAACTTATAAACTGTAACAAGTTCACAACAATAGACATCCACTTGTATGGTGCCTGAGTCTGTGGGCTGCTGAGGCTCCTACTGGGTTTGCCTCTTAATTGTGCATTTGGTTGAGTTTTGCTTCCACATGTGTCTTCTAGAATGGCTGAGTATTGAGGGCATATTTTTCTCCTTATAATGGCAGGCATGAGAGGAGCCAACTGGAGTTATGTAAGCATGTTTGAAAGTACATGCTCATGTTTCATCCAGCAATATTTCATTGGCTGAAGCAGACAGCATAGTCAAGCCGCATTGGTTTATTCTAATTAAGATTCAGCAGAGTCATATGGCAAAAGAAAGGCTAAGTGTTATTCACTAACACAAAGGAGAGATTTAGAACCAAATCTCTTCCCCCACTGTTTGGATAGAGGAGACAGTGAATGCAGTTACTCCCCAAAGAGCTGTCTATTAAACATAATAATAGTGTTTTCACAGAATTGGACTGAACTGAATGTTGCCTGACTTGAACTTAGAAAGAAATAAGGAACTTTCTGCAGTTATCCAAAAGTCCTATTTCGAAAGCTACCGTGTGTATATATAAGAACCCCCCTCTGTGTGTGTGTGTGATATCATAAGCACACACACACACATACACACACACACACACACACACACACACACACACACACACAGTTCTCAAGTAAAGTGGCCTAACTAGAAAATATCT
>NW_004949104.1:6821583-6842940 GCF_000317375.1 Microtus ochrogaster
ACACACACACACACACACACACACACACACACACACACACACACACACACACATCTGGTTCTCAAGTAAAGTGGCCTAACTAGAAAATATCTCGCAAAATACAAAGAATAATGATACTCTATTTTTCAAAAATTCTTTCTGCTTTCAGGCTATCTTCTGGATTACTTTAATTTCCTTCTCTTTCCTCATTGTGATTCTTTATAATATTGCAGAGTAACAGCCTGTCCCAGAGTGAATCTCAGCTTGTAGCTAACTTGCTACCTATCTGACCACTACCTTAGGCTTAGCTGTAGAAGTAATTATGTCACGTGTAGACCATCAAAAATAAATAGCCTGGAGTCATTTTGAGTGTCTTCATTTCATTTTTCTGAAAACCATAAAACTGGACAAATGGACTTTTGGAGTTGTTGAGGTCTGGGGTCATAGATGTCTTTATTATATCACTATCACAGCACCAATTTCTGAAATATTTTTCTTGGTGGGGAAGTCTGCAGACATGGAAAGTCAAAGGAATCCCTTAGGACTGAATGCAGAGTCCAGTAATGACTGTGAACAAAAGGTTTTGTCCCAGTTTAAAACTCTGTATGACTGTTTCAAGTCCAAAGCTAGCAGAAGTCGGGACTCACGCTTTATGATGTACTTAGCATTCTGCTATAATAAATAGTCCTTCAGATAAAGATAATAAATCTCTTCTTGCTTATATGACAGGTGTTGCGGATTATGATAGATTCTGCTATCCCCTTAAGAGGAAGCTCAAATAGCATGGGCTACAGAAAAGAGAGAAGATAAACTCCTTAGATGAGCACTTATTCCTTCATGATCCATACCTAAGGGAGGCCATCCCAGCTATAGTGCTCAACAGAATACTGGAGAGAAACTGGGAGCTGAGTGAAAGATGTATGTTTATAAATTCTAAACTTCCAGTACAGTGTAGCCCTTGAACGTCCTAGATTTGCTTGTAGTACCATTACCAGCATGCCCACACTATTCTTGGGACAACTGCTCTACAGACATGCACTGTTAGAGGTTGTGCCCATTGTAGAAAGACCTCAGAGCACCTGTGGCTATGATGAGGCTGGGGTTACCACTGGTTCCTTGTATCTGAGTCTGTTCTCTTGACTGTGGGGCATTAAAGTAACCCTTTGACAGTCATCTGTGGGCAACCTTAGAGAACTGACTAATTTGAATCCAAGATGCATTTCTAGAGTGATTCTGAATTAGTTGAGTTCATTTGCCAGCCCACACTTAAGCTCTATTGTTTTGTGTATTTATTTTCCCTTTGAGAGAATGTATCACAATGGCACAGTGTACCTGATTTGTCTTGGGTTCACCTCATCTTCCCAAGTGCTGGGCTTAAATACCTTCATCATCATGCCTTGCCCCAGTCCGTTTTATTTACTGGGAAGATATCCAAGTGTTTCCTGAAGCTCCAGATGGAAGGACTTTCATATTTCTTCACAAGGTGCATCTGAAACATCTCGGAAATAAACTCCAGTCCACTGAGTAGAAACTATAGACATGAGGATTTTAGCCAAACCTAAGAGTTTTCTCCGATCATTGGGACAGCCTGGGCAATCAGATTATTTAGAGCTTTGGCTACTATTAGATTATTTCCATGTTGACCCAAATGAGTATGAATCTTAAATCAATTTTTACTGAGATTTCATTGAGAGAATAGGGGGAAAACACTTTAAAAAATTCAAGGGAGACATCTCTAGAATATTTTCTCATTTCTTGCTTCTCTAAACACACTCTACTAGGCCTCCAATCTGACTCACTCTCTAACACCTGCTACATCTAGGCCTTTACTTCATAAGGATTCTCCAGATAGTGAAGAGGAAGGCTCTGATTGGCAGGTTAAATGTGTGTAGACACATTTCTCTGATTCCATATGCAATTTAAGATCACTTGGGAAAAGAGTTCCAATGAGGAACTGTCTAGATGAGATTGACCCGAGGGTAAGTCTCAGGGGTTGCCTTGATTATATTGATTTCTGTGGGGGATGGCAGTCCATTGTGGGTGGTAACATTTCTTGGGTACAGGTCTTGATCTGTGTAAATATAGAGAAGGGAGTGAGCAGAAACAGGCACACATATGTTTGATGCTCTCTGCTCTTGACAGCAGATGTGTGTGACTAGGTGTCTTAAATCCCAGGTACTTTCACTTACCCGTGATGAAGGATTTTAGCCTGGAGTTTTGAACTAAAATAAATCCTTTCTCCCTTAAGTTGCTTTTATAAGGATGTATTGTCACAGCAACCTAAATGAAGCTAGCATAACATGATGTAGTTATGACCCTGCCACTCTGTGAAGATAGAGGTTGATTTTCCTAAGGTTCACTTCTTGCTTTTCATCATCTGTAATCAGTATAGAAATGGTTGAAGATAGTGTAAGGACAGCAAGAATAGATTTAGTGGCTATGCTTCTTGCCCAAAGCTATTTTATGTGTTTGAAAATATACAAAAGGACAAAGGGTGTTAAGACAGAAGATTTGGTTTTTGAGTTTGCTTATATAGTTTCCTAAATGATCTCAGTGTCTTTAATTTATCCTCTGTTTGGAAGGATTCTTCATAAACAAGAATTTCTACCTTTGGCCTTCTGTTTAAAAGCTTTCATAAATTTCTTTATACTTGATTTATATTTCATAATATCTAAATTGTGAAATCTATGTATTTCATAATTTCTTTATTTTTATGATCCAAGTTTCTTCTTCTTCTTTTTTTTTTTTTTGGTTTTTTGAGACAGGGTTTTTCTGTGGCTTTGGAGCCTGTCCTGGAACTAGCTCTGTAGACCAGGCTGGTCTCGAACTCACTGTGATCCGCCTGTCTCTGCCTCCCGAGTGCTGGGATTAAAGGCGTGCGCCACCATCGCCCGGCTTGATCCAAGTTTCTTACCATAAGGTACAAGACTATTATAAGGTCTCTTCCTATTACTACTTCTACTTCCTCTTTACTCCCTTGATGTTGCAAATTTTGCTAAATACTTAACATTTTTATCAACTCATTGAGTAAGTTATACTATTTCTTAATTCTAGAATCTCATACATACTTCTCCCACTGTTTCATAGGTCCAAATCTTTATTTAGATAGCACTTTTGAATTATTGTCTTTAAATTGTTGCTGGCTGATCTCTATGTGAGTTTAACTAAAAGAGCACACCTCTCTTTCCCTCTTCTCACTGTCCTCTGGGGGCTACTAAATCTACAGTTTGCTTTCTTTTGAGTTTACCTGAAGTCTACAGTTTGCCTGTCCTTGAGATTTCCTTTTAAACTCTAATACAATTCCTTTGAGCTTTAAGAAAGAAATAAAGAAAAAAAGAAAGCTAGAAAGAGAATAAAAGAAAAAAGAGAAAAAGATGATAGATGATAGATAGATAGATGATAGATAGATAGATTTCACTGGTTGCAATAAAAAATATTACCCCCCCCCCATATCCAAAGTTTTGTTTGGTTGCTGAAGGTAAAGAATTCTATTTGGGGGACTGAAGAGATACCTCAGTGGTAATACTTGCTGCTCTTGTAAAGGTTTAGTTACTAGCATCCAATTTGTACACCATTCCAGGATATCCAGTGTCTCTTCTAGCCTCCAGTGATACCTCCTCACATGTGTTTATAGAAATATGAACATAAGTAAAAATAAAATAATTAAAAAAAGAATTACATATGTTATTCAACACCATATTCTTTTCAGGCATATTTCATGGTAAATCCCAAACTCTGTATGAATAATGAATACAAATGATTTACATTCATGTTTTTTAAACATGTATCTGGTTTACACAATAAAGAAGTAATGGTTTGAATTTGAGATCCTAATTCTGAAATTTATTTATACACACGTGAGAAAAATTACTTGCCATTTTCTGTATATGTCTCCTTCTTTCTAAATGTAAATTTTAGTGATGAAGGCTCTAGGTACACTCTAGTTGACTTTTTTGTAGCCAGTGAGTTGTGTAGGTGTTATCTTCAACAGTAGGGCCTGTTAGTTGGGGAGAGCAATAAATAATGACTCAATATCCTTGGTTGTTGGGAGTTGCCAATAAGATCCTTTTGACCAACAACTTGATTAGATGTAACCCATTCCTTTTACTGGAAGCTTCATTTGGTGATGAGAGATGACCTGTTGGCTCTCTGTCTCCCCTGTTACTTGGCAATTTCATTTAGATTGACTTAATACTTTTAGGAAGCTTAGGTTTTCATATGACCCCTCAAATGGCCCTTAGTTTTAACTGTCACTCCTTGTATTCTTCCCTTGTCCCCCTCTTTCCTCTATCTCTTCATTAGATCATTCTGTCCCAATACCCTTCACCGCTTCCCCCACCCATCCATAACTACCTATTTTATTTCCCCATCCTAGCAAGATACATCCCTCCCTGTTAGTCCTTTATTCAGTAGAATAATTATGTTAATCATTGAAGTATGGACTTGATTAGAGCCAGGAAAGAGAAAGTTGGCATTCATTTCATTGGGTGGGAGAAGTTATCATCTTTTAGGTATTCATATAAGTTCTGTAGTGGAATGGCCTTTGTTCTGTGTGATCCTTTCCCATTATGCTGTTATATATAGTGTCCTCCTCATCTTATGGTCAAAGTAGGACACATGCAGCATCAACTGGAAAGTCTCTGAGATCTCTTTTGGATCTATGGTCTTTGTCTCCGAGTTCATCCTCAGGCCCTTTGCAGACCCTGGGAGGTTCTGTGGTGGTCTACTCAAGTTTGATATCAGAAACCTTAAGGGTGATCTTTAGCTCTGCAGTTTTTAGACCAAACAGCTGAATTACTGTGCCCTACTTTTTGCCTTCTCTAAGGCTTTGCTTGTTCTCACAGGAAATGGAGAGCCTTCCTGAGATTGACTTAGGAAACACAGTACAAGTTCAACAAATTCATGTGGCTTCCAGTCTAACATTATGAAAATCTTAATTGCTTCCCCTCATGAGTGACATCATTGAAGACAGTAAATTTCCTAACCCTTTGTCACCTCTCGTAGCCAACTCCTCTCCTTTCTAATGTCTTCATCCTCTACCGAATGGAACCATTGGAGGAGGGATGACCAGAGAATTGATCTGACCCCAAAATAATTTCACCACAACATTTTTGCCAAGCACTGTCATTGGGAATTTTGAACTTGCAACTGAGATGTTAATATTCTGAAAACCAAGATTGAGTTCCTGTAATTAGGATAAAGTGAACTTTGTTTTATTTATTATCTTTATCATTGGGAATCAGAACTGGAGCAAACTGACCGATTTCTAAACCCTGTGCTATGTTACATTTATACCTTCAAAGTCAATCTTAGAATTCACTGAAGATGATTATTTTTCATATTGTCAACCTACCTGTGTTAGTCAAAAACATTTCTGAGCACTCAATATGGGCACTGGGGGTAAGAATGAAGAGAATAGCCCATGTCCGTACTTCTTAGATGTCAGAGCTCTACTGGTTCTGTAAACACAACTGTAATTACTATGTTTGTGTCTGAATTGTGCTGTTCAGGAACATGTATTTGGAGACTTGTTAATTGTCTGCTGGTGCTATTTGGGAGGGCTGCAGCATCTTATGAGGTGGTCCTTGGCTGACAGAGGTGGGCCACTGGAGGTGTTTTTTTGTTTCTGTTTTTGAGGGTGTTAGCCCAACCTCATTTCTGTCCTGGTCTCTGCTTCATGGCCTGCCAGTAGGTGAGGAATTCTGCTTCGTGCTTTCACTACCATGATTTTTACCTTGCCTTAAATGTTGGGGTGGCTCTACCCTTCAAAACTACAATTCAAAATAAGCCTCTTACCAGGCCAATCTGGGAAACAGAGTTCTTTCAAGGCCACTTTGAGCAATGGAGTTAGACCTGTCTCAAAAAGAAAAGTAAGGGCTGAAGACATAACTCAATAGAAAGATGCTCACCTAGTGTGGAGAAGTTCTTGGGTTCAACCCCCAGTACCAGAATAGGTAAGTTTTTACTATGTTAAAGGCAAAACTTTTCTTTTTATTTAAACAGAAAATGGGAGATGATATGGGATTTTCCTTTCTGATTACAATTAATGAATAAAGAAACTGCTTTGGGCCTGTTGATAGGGCAGAACTTAGATGGGGAAAAACTAAACAAAATGCTGGGAAAAAGAAGGCAGAATGGGAGAGACAAGCCATGGAGCCACCAGAGTCAGGCATGGCAAAACTTTACCAGTCAGCCACTGCCACGTGGTGATACACAAATCAATAGAAATTGGTTAAATTAGTATGTAAGAGTTAGCCAACAAAAAAGCTAGAGCTAATGGGCCAAACAGTGATTTAATTAATACAGTTTCTGTGTAACTGTTTTGAGTCTAAGCTAGCTAGGTGGCCGGAATGAACAAGCAGCCTCCTCCAACAGTAAGCAAATGATAAATGAAGTGGATAAGGAATCAGTACATAACCTCTCCCCCATTCCTTCTTTCAGGTATTTGGTTATAGAGAAGAGAAAGACGAACAACCACAATGATGTCTAAGCACACTGCCAGATTTGGATAACATTTAAAGTGAAACTATTATGCATTTTAAACATAAAAGTAGACTTTGATAAAACAATATTTCATATTCAGAGAGTCCTGAGGCTAAAATGAACAGACCATCTGATCTCTGTAATCATATAATATGATGGGTTTAGGAATGACTGCCATTCATGAGAGATGGAATTGTGAAGACAAATGAGAAAGCCAGTTACAGATCAATATGCAAAACAGTCAGTGCATCAATCAGAATCCCTCATAACTTAGTGCTTCACGCAAACCCCACACACACTAGAGATAAGCAGCGTGAATGAAAGATAAAGCCGTGTGTATTTACCTAATGCGCTGATCTAAAGACAAGGAGATTGAAGTCCAAGGTTATAGAAAGATGCTCAGCCTTAAGAACACACAATCCACCTAAAAGGAAATTATATTTATGTGTGAATATTTACATGCATTAGCCTGTGTGTGATTCTGCATTCAGAGGCCAGGCATTTTTTTTTTCTATTCAAAAAGAATGTCAAACAGTGATAACTTTGTTTCTGAAACATTAAGGCCACGTGATTTGCATTCATCCATTGTGAAATGAAAATAGAACTTGTCAGCTCTTCATGACTAGAACATAAATCTTTATGCCACCTTCATGGCAATGATATACAATGTCATGTCAAATTAATAACGTCTAGTGGTGGGCAGATGTAAACAGAAAACATGACAATGCGGAAGAGAAGCCCTTATGGACTTGCAGGTATAAAATATGGAAATTGGAATACAGGTTCTAAGCTTTACAGTTACATAGCCAATACTCCGTTTCGTATAGTATGAAATAAAATTTGGAGAGATGGTTTGTCACCAGGCATAGCCAAGAATGCTAATTTCTTAAGAGATGCAAAAGTTTCCTGAAGAGATCAGAAGAAACAGCTCTATTCAAACTTATTTTTAAGAATCCTGAAGCAACTAGTAAAGACATCTGAGTAAGAATGTGTTTCATTTTCCTAATAAATATTTGGGAGATGATAGAAGCTTATACAACTACTGAAATACTTGTGGGCCTATTATCTCTATCCCTGTACAGGAAAAGTACGACACTTCAATCTCAGAGCATCCTGTGTACTCTGTATAATACAGATCTCCTAAACCATCCCTGGCTTATGACAAAGGAAAATAAAATGTATATTCCCTAGCATAAAGTACTGTTGCAATCCAGTTCCCAATGTATGTGAATAAAGACAGAACATACCGTTGTTGAATTTCTCCAGCTGAAGGACACTTGCTGGCATGGAGGAAATGGACTTGAACAGATTAAAATAGACCAATAAGGTCAGCCTTATTTCATGCTCACATTTATCTCCCATTCTGCATGGGAAGGAAATGTGGATAAACTGTCTTAATGGGGGAAATGGCAACCGGTGTTTCTGTTCAGGTCACAGACACCTGAGGCTCACACAATCACTTTGCTTCTTGAGGAGCTATCTCCTGCCACTCACCTGGAGTCCTGCTTGCTGTTCTTGCTGCAGACATGACTGCAATCCTCATATACAGTTGAGTCTTCAAAACCAGAGGATAAGGATAGATATGCAAATAAGGCTGGGCTTGCTGTTTCTTCTTAGTCACTATGCATGTGAGAATGGCATTTATTGTAAATTAAAATTATGTTATTAGACTTTTCTGTTACTCAAACACTCTATTAAGGGAAATAAAATGTTAGTTACTGCTGCTGCCTTGAAAGCTCTTGAATGACCTTGCTTTTCAGTTCGCTCTCATTATTTCCATCTTATGCTTCTTTGGGCTTGAACGACCTATTTTTCAACTTGATCTTGAGAGCTGAGTTTCCTGCTATCTGAATTCAATGCAGTACTGCTAAGACTCATTTTCCTTTCTTAGCCTTGGTTAAGTAGCATGGGTTAGGATCACACAGTTTTACTAAATCTGAACCCTGTGGTCTTTCTCGTATTTTATGGCATTGTTAAAGGTTATATTCATGGCCTCTGATAAGTTGGACTTTAAAGAACTTTTATGGTCACATCAAGGCCGGACATTTATTGTGTTCTTGCCTCTTTCAGTTTTCTATGGAAAAATTTAGAAACCAATTCATGAAAAACAAATCCATTATATTGTACTGACTATTGGAAAAAAGGAAATGAAAAAATATATTTAAATTTATATATCTCTGCTGAAAAAATATTGTGTGCACTATGATGCTGTTGGGAAGCTCAGCAGACATGAGCTCTTAGTGAGCCATTTCCTGCAGGGTGGTTATCTATCTCTGTTTTCCTTTTGTATCTCCGAGTCTCTGTTTTTCTTAGTCTCTTTCATACAAAGTATAGTGTCAAAAGCCATTAATGAAAAAAATTTGGAATCAAAAGTTATGCTCTTCTTGAATGTAGTCATTGTGGAAACTATATTTAGAGTGGGTCTTAAACACAGGCGCTGTGTTTTATATTGAGCACTGTAATATAAAACCCAGTTTAGTGTATATTTATGGGAGTGTATATTTGGGCCTGTTGTGATGAGTTCGATTATTTATTCTATTTTAAAAATTTATCGAACGCCCCTGAAAATTGATCAGTGAATAGGACGGAGTTCCTTCTGTGATTTGCATTCTGGTAAAAAGCATGATTTCTGTCTGTATTAGGGAGTGTTGACGCACTCTCATACAAGGTAAATACTTTTTATAGCTTTATGCTATCATACCCATTTGAAGCTACTTAGAAACTGGTGAAGAATATTAGGAAAAAGTTCTTTTGTAATGTTATTTTTGAAGCTTGTTATTTTAAGCTGAAAAGATATAATTAACAATCTAAGGCAACTTAATGTATATTTTCATTCTGTATAGTAGGTCAAATATAGCCCAGCAAGATGGCTCAGAAGATAAAGGTATTTGTTGCTAAGCTTGGTGATGATTTTGATCTCTGAGACCCACATAGTGGAGGGACAGAACCAACTCCTGCCCAAGTTGTCCTATGACTTCCACATATGTGACATGATCCCCCTTCAATAAGTAAATAAATGAAATCAAATATATAAGATGAATCACAAGTTTTGAAATTGCACTCAATCCATTCATTTTGATCTACTAGAGTTCTATGGAAGAGCAGAAGGGATCTATATACACATGTTTAATTAATTCAAATCAATTCATCTGTGTGGAGGCTGACAAATCCTTGCTGGTTTATAACCTAAGATAGGCTGTGTCTTAAAGAAGCAGTTAAAAACTGATCTTTCTGTTGGAAGGTTATGAGGCAAGAGATTTCTGTATTACCAAGGGTGAGGCTAGAATTTTATTCTGTTTAAGAATCAGTTGATTGGGTGGCATTCACAGATATTTACAAAGTCAATCTACTCTCTCTAGTGACATAAATGTTAACCACAAGCAAAACAGAGAAACACTCAGAATAATTTTTTTGTCAACTACCTGAGAACCCTGAGATCCCATCATTCTGACAAATGAAGTTAATTTTTACCAGGGCTACAAACCTGTTCTTTAAGAGTATATTTAAGTTTTGTAAGGATTAAACATTAGAAAAACATTGAGAACCAATTTAAAAGGTTTATAGAATTCTATATTAGTAAATACATTCTTCCTTATACATTCATCTATCATTCTTTTTCTCATAAAAGTTATTAAATGTTCAGCAAGTCCGGTTTTATCCCATGCTTTTTCAGACTCAGGCCAGCTGGCCTTGGTGAATTCCCGAAAGAACATCCCCATTGTCTCAGAATGTGGGTGTACCCCTCGCGGTCCTGAGTTCCTTGCTCGTGCTCCCCCTCCTTCTGCTCCTGATTTGGACCTTGAGATTTCTGTCCGGTGCTCCAATTTGGGTCTCTGTCTCTGTCTCCTTTCATCGCCTGATGAAGGTTAATATTCAGGGGGATGCCTATATGTTTGTCTTTGGATTCACCTTCTTATTTAGCTTCTCTAGGATTGCAAATTATAAGCTCACTGTCCTTTAATTATGGCTAGAAACCAAAGTCTGAAAAAGCAGGGGATAAAACTGGACTTGCTGAACATAGCGGACAATGAGGACTACAGAGAACTCAGGAACAATGGCAATGGGTTTTTGATCCTACTGCACGTGCTGGCTTTGGGGGGGCCTGGGCGGTTTGGATGCTCAACTTACTAAACCTGGATGGAGGTGGGGGTTCCTTGGACTTCCCACAGGTCAGGGAACCCTGATGGCTCTTCAAGCTGTTGAGCGAGAGGGACTTAATCGGGGGAGGGGGAGGGAAATGGGAGGCGGTGGCGGGGAGGAGGCAGAAATCCTCAATAAATAAATAAATTTTAAAAAAAGTTATTAAATGGCCACAGTATTTGTTTACTGTATGATTATGGATTGTAATTATTGTTAATGGATTTATTGTGAGGCACTCTGGCAAATCAGTGTTTATATTAGAATAAGAAAAACTGAAACATAGGGAATCAGACAATATCATCACACCTTTTCCTAAGAGGGACATGAGATGGTGAAGTAGAAATGTTATATGTATACTTCATGAAACTGATGGCTGTGGTCAATTTTTATATTGTCATTTATTTATACTTTAGTCTTCCATTATTTCTGAATTCATGTTCCCAGTTTCCTGTGGTCAAGTATGGTCCAAAAATACTGAATAGAAATTCCAGAAGACAATTTGGGAAGAAATTTTTTGTAACGTTTTGTGAAGAAAGAACTTTCTGCTTTGTATTCAAATTTGGGATTAATTTGTTGACCATCTTTAGTAATCATTTTGAAAAATATTGTTAGGATTTTTGGTGCATGCAGAGTTAAAATGATAAGGGATTATTATAAGTAATTATATTAACATTGTTTATTAAGAATGTTGTTATCGAAAAACCAAAAAAAAAGAATGTTGTTATAATTATAAAATTTTCTTCCTTAAACATCCAAAGGGAGAAAATATTTTGACTTTTTTTAAAGATTTCATCTTTAATTCAAATATTACATCATTTGTCCCCCTTCTTCCAGTCTTCACATGTCCTCCCTGCTCTGTGCTTCCTCTCAAATTCATGGCTCATTTTCCAATTGCTATTGTACATATGCATATATGCTGTGGTAGTTTGAATACAATTAGCTCCCATAATATCATAGGGAGTGGCACTATTAGGAGGTGTGGCTATGTTGGAAAGGATATTGCCTTGTTGGAGGAAGTGAGCAGGCTTTTAGGTTTCATATGCTCAGAATACTGCTCAGTGTTTTAATCGACTCCCTGTTGCCTTCTGGTTGAGATGTAGCACTTTAAGCTCCTGCATGCCACTGTGCTCCCTGTCATGATATAATGGGCTGAACCTCTGCAACTGTAAGCAAGCTCCTCCAATTAAATATTTTCTTTATAAGAGTTGCTGTGGTCATGGTGTCTCTTCACAGCGGTAGTAACCATAATTAAGACATATGCAAATAAATGTCAAAATGCCATCCTCTGAGGACTTTCAGTGTTGGTTTTATGTGTATGACTTCAGGATTGACTGCTTGGTATTGGATCAGTTAGGAACTCATCTCCAGGGAATAATAACTCTCCCTCTCTCAGCAGTCATTATTTTTAACTCTTTGTCTGGGGTTGGGATCCTTAAGGTGTCTTCCACTCATGTTGGCATAACAGCTGGTGTTGCCACTGTTCAGTCCTTTTTGAGGCAGTCATTGTGTTGAGATTTCATGCGTGCAACTTTTCTGTCATATGTAGAAGGTGTGATATTTCAGTAGGCATCCTTATACCCTGGCTCTTACGTTTTTCCATTGCCTCTTTCCTAGTGCTACTTTAGACTAGGCGGTTATTTTCTGCAATTTGACTAGTTGTGGCTTTCTGTAATAGTCTCCATCTGATGCAGAGTTTTAATGATAAGAAGTGAGAGCTATACTTTTCTATAGGCTTAGGATGTATTTAGAAATTGTAGTTTAGGAAAGTGGTAGTAATAAGTTTTCCCCTAAGATTCATGACCTCACTTGCCCAGAGTAGTTGACTAGGGTTTTAGTATCAGGCACTATTTTCTTCGTGTTAACTGAGTTAAATTGTTAGAACACAAAGAAATTATGAGTTTTCTAAGGCTAGTTTTCAGTGTTCTCTGATGTCTCTATTTTCAACCACATGCATACTGAAAACATGTAACCATTCCTTCTCCTGTTATTCATCACTCATTTAAGGGACTAGACTGTTTATTCTAGTCAGCCAATCTATAGTAGTATTAATATCGTTATAGATATTATTTGCATATTTAAATAATAGGGTATGGTATGTTGGTAGATACAATTATAACCTGTGGAACCTTTGAATTGCCAAAGTTAGAGCTTATTGAAAGACAAGCTCTATAGGCTATTTTGATCTTCAACTGAATTTCTGTTGCCCTATTTATAAAGAATTATATGATAATTGTGTTAATCATTACTTCACAGTTGTGATGTTCCATTCTGTATTAGTAATGCTTCATTAATGCTAGTTGGGCCGTGAATGATGAATGGCCAAAGCAAAATTCATCACTGAAATCTAAAGGTGGGTGTGCTTTCTCTTGAGTGGTAAGAATAGCTGTCAGTATGAGGTAGATGTGCATACAGGGCATCTTTCTCTGCTAAAGCAAAAATGTCATTCTTGAGAATTTGTAAGGGATCCTCTTATCAGTGTTGCTTGTTTCTTTAATGATAGCCATAGTGATTGCAGTGAGAAAGACTCACAAAGCAGTTTTATTTGTTTTTCTCTGATGGCTGCAGGTATTGAGCGTTTCAAATATTTATTTCTCATTTAAATTTCTTCTGAAAGCTATTTACTCAGTTCATTCACCAATTTATTTGATGGTGTGGTGGTGTAATTGGCTTCCATTGGCTCATAGGGAATGACACTACTAGGAAATGTGGCTTTGCTGGACTAGGTATGGCCTTTTTGGAGGAAGTACGTCACTGTAGGGGTGGATTTTGAGGTCTCATATATATGCTAAAGCCGCACCCAGTATCTCAGACAACTTCCTGGAAGTGCATTGTAAGCTACTTCCAAAACTCTAGAAGTGACAGAGATATCTTGCTGCCTGGACAGTCACCCAAAATTCTACTGTAACTTTGGGCCAACCATCTTCAGCCTACTGGCCCATAGTATCTGGCAGACTTTTCCATAAAGCAGAAAATTTCAAAGACAGTTCCGCCTATATTGGCAGTTTGTCACTTTTTTTTCTTTTTTCTGCAGAGTGTTTTGCAGACTCTTTCATGAAGCAGGAACCCCAAAGGATTGTTTCACCTTTAGGGAAGTTCAGCAGTCATTTCTCTGTGGATCCTGCATGTCCAGATCATACAGCATCACATCAAGTAGTCCAGGCAAGAGCAGTTTCTTACCCCAATGGTTAACCAATGCCATAAGGAGCTTCTTCGGTGTCCAATATCCTCTTGAAGTAATTGGTGCTGCCAGGAGCAGATGTGTCTCATTGTCATGAAAAGTTCTAAGTTCTTAAATGCCATATTCTGTAGTCTTTGAAAGATCTGAAGAATATCTATCTATCTGAAATATATCTCTGTATATCTAGAAAACCTAACTAACGTGACTACAAGCCTATTATAGATGATTATCTATTAACTTACATTTTTAATTATACATTAATTTTTAAATAAACTGCACAATCACAATAGCTTAATCAAGAGCAGAAATATACATACAACAAGACTGACCTAAAATTTCTATCAATAAATCAAGATCCATACTAATACAAATCTCTATAGCATATCCCCCTTTAAATATAAACAAACATTTTTTATTTATTTATTTATTTATTTTTTTGTTTTTTCGAGACAGGGTTTCTCTGTGGCTTTGGAGCCTGTCCTGGAACTAGCTCTGTAGACCAGGCTGGTCTCGAACTCACAGAGATCCACCTGCCTCTGCCTCCCGAGAGCTAGGATTAAAGGCGTGCGCCACCACCGCCCGGCTATAAACAAACATTTATAAACAATCATTTAGGAAATTTGGGTGTAGTTCTCTCCAAACTGCTTCCTGCTTTCTGTTGGGCAAAGTAATTTGGGGGGTGGGGGCTGTTCTCGGCAACCTTTCACGAGGTCTTGTAAGTTTATACAACAGAAAAGTCCTGGAAGAAAGCATTATGGTGGCAGTCTGTCTATGTGATTAGTCTATCTATGTTTGCTAATTGGTACTTATTGAAGTTAGACTCTTATGCTCCCAAAGAGAGGAGAGAAGATACTTTCTTACCTGGTCATCATATGATATATAATGAATTCTAATTGGTCTTAATAATAAAAACTCAGAGGCAGCTATCTGGAGATAAAAGCTGAGGAATCAGAGAAGCAGAGTGGCCAGTCACTAGAGTTCTTAATTCTACCAATGCTCAGACCAAAGGAGTGATATTCTCCTCAGACTGCCTCCTCAGACTGTCTCCTCAGCCTGCACTGCTCCTCAGACTGTATCAAGCTTCTGTTTCCTCCCACCTTATATTCCTCTATCCCCCTCCCCCCAGTCATATTGCTCCTGTATCCACCTCCCTAGCACTGGAATTAAAGGCATGGGATCCCAAGTGCTAGGATCACCTTTGTGTGAGCTCTGTTTCTCTTTTCGACTGGCTTAATTTTAGGTAACCCGTGGTGGCCTTGGACAAACAGAGATTTATCTTTCCCCTGAGTCCTGGGATTAAAAGTGTATGCCACTGCTGCCTGGTCTCTAGTGGCTTTACTTTGCACTCTGATCTTCAGGCAGGCTTTATTTGTTAAAACCACAAACAAAATATCACTACAGTATATTCCAGTGGGATAGCTCCCAGGTCCTTGAGAAATATATTTTTGTGTATAGAAGGTTTACATATCAAGGGGGTAGAGAAACAATTTTACATGGCAAGGTTTCTAAAAAGGTGTTGTCATAAAAAGGGAAGCAATGTAATGGTTATCCATCTTCCTAATGCTGTGGCACTTTAATATAGTTCTGCATGTTGTGCCTCCCCAATCATAAAATTATTTTTCTTGTTACTTTGTAACATAATTTTCATAATTATAATTTTCCATAATTTTAATGTAAATATCTGTGTTTTCTGATGGTCTTAAGTGACCCGTGTGAAAGGGTCATTCGAACCCCAAGAGGTGGTGACCTACAGATTGAGAACCAGTGATCTAGAATCAAGGAGAAAGCTCTGTAATATTTTTTCAAGGTGAAGGGAATGGTAGTCAACTTAGTTCCATGGGTGTTACAGTCACTTTATGATAGATATCTGCTCCTTCATAAGGTCAACTCTAGTCTTCATGCTTTCGTACTAATCCAGGAATGTTTTTATTTCTGTGCCTATGCTTGTACAGTCTTCTTCTACTTAGAATAATCTTTACTTCCTTTCTTGTGACTAAATTAGATTCATTGTATAAAATCAAACCGTTATTACATCTGTCTATATTTACTAGGTATGGAATAGTAATAAACAGTCCGGAATCTCTCCTGTTTAACTTGATTTTCATCTTTTTATAATCTAGAATCTTCTAGGAGACAAACCTCTGTGCTTCTGAGGATGTTTCTAGATTGGGTTAGTCAAAGTAGGACTACGCATGCTAAATGAATGCCACCACTCCATGGCCTAGAGTTCCAGACTGAATACAAAAGAGAGAGAGAGAGAACTTACTGAATCCCAGTGTTCATCTATGTCTGCTTCCTGACTGTGAATGCAATGTGGTCACTTTCTGGATGCTTTGCTTTCTCCAGGCAATAACTAACTCAAGTCAGGCACTAAAATTAACCCTGCCTTCCTTAAGTTACTTTCATTAGCCATTCTGTCACAGTAACAAGGGACGTAGTTAATATATTTCCAGTCAGACTGCATGCAAATCCGAGGGATATGTCAGCATTCCCTGTCAATCCTAGGTCTTCACAGTCTTCTACCCCTTTACCTATTTGTATTTCACAGGGCAGAGTAAACCACAGTGAGTTATGTTCACCTCAAATGAAGCAGAGCATGCAATCCTGTCATGCTCTTGAAAGAAAGAAAACCATAATACGAAGTAAACAGTATTAAAGACTATTAGAAAAATTTGAGCGATCGAGCTGCTGAGAATAAGGGACTGTGCAGTGATTAGTTCTGGTTGAGATATCTATGTATCCCACTACAAGATACCGGGAACATTATGGAAGAGGATTTGGAAAGAATATCAGAGCTGGAGGATAGTGAGGGGATTATCATACAAAGAGTTCTGGACACAGTATGAATGTTCCAATTAGGAATTCATTACAATTCAGATTATATGTACAAAACTGGGTTTATAAACATTTCATCATGGACTAGAGAGGACCTTATGAGGCTCTGAGGGATGATTGACAGTGTTTGCTAGGGGAAGGGAAGTCACCCATTCTCTGGTGTAACTTCTGATAAGTTGCCCAAGCTCTAAAACAATCTCTTGTCTATGCTCATGCAAGCAACCATAATCAAACTCAGTGGACATACAGACATGCATCCACACGCATGCACCTATGACGAGGGATTTGTTGAGAAGAAGGGAAGAAGCATTCCAATAGTAGGAAGAGGGCAGTGTCAGAGAGTATTTGAGATGGAAAATGACTAATGCTCATTATATTTTTGTGTAAAACTCTTAGAGAACCTTTTATGTTTATTTTTTGAGAATTTCATTCCTGAGTTTTTGCAATCATCCCATACCATATATTTCTCCATCTAGCTCATCCTCTTCTGTCCCCCACTCCTCAATTTATTACCTCTCCTACTTAATTATTGTTGTTACATATATGCAATGTATATTGCATATGTTAAATATATGTATCCCCACTTAATCTGTTAGTTCTGCTCATATTTAAGAATGATCATTGGGATTTGCTAACCTATGGGGGTGGAGCTTGTCCCTGGAGAAAACTGATTCTCCCTCTTTTAGTATCCATTAATTGCATGGTAATTCTTCATATGGGGGTAGGGAGTTGTGAGAGTTCCCCTTTTCATGTTGGGTGTCTGTAGCACAATTAATAAAAACTCAGAGACAGATATTGGGGTTCAGCCTGAAGGTCAGAAAAGCAAAACAGCCAGGCACTGGTTCTTACCTCTACTTCAATCTGAAATGGCAACCGTGCCCCCGGAAATCTCAGAATGAGACTATGTCTGAGACCTGTCTCTTCCCATCTTATATTTCTCTATAGGGCTGGGATTAAACATGTGCACCACTGCCATCCAGTTTCTATGGCAAACTAGTGTGTCTACTGGGATCAAAGCTGTGTGTCACCACTGCTTGGTCTGTAAGGCTGATCAATGGGGTTGTTACTCTCTGATCTTCAGGCAAGATTTATTTATTAAAAATACAAATGACCACTACAGATGTCAACTGGTATTGCTATTGTACAGGTCTTGCTTAGTGACCATACTGTTAAGATTTTATGGGTATAACTCCCTGTCATATAGAAGACACTGTCTTGTAGCAGATATACTGGTCCTCTTAACGGTTTTCCTGGCCCCTCTTCTGTGACGTTTCCTGAGCTTCAGGTGTGGCAGTTATGTTGCAGGTGTATCGATCGGTAGTGAGACCCTCAGAGACAGGTGGTACCTGCATTTTGACCAGCTGTAAATTTCTGTAATGTTCTCAACCTGCTGTTAAAAAGAAGCTTCCTTGATGAAGAGTGAGAGCTACACTTAGCTGTGACTATAAGATAGGTGTTTAAAATATAAGTTGGGTATTTATACTGGCTTAGGGATGTAATAGGTAGTAATAAGTTCACCTCTAGGGTTAATGATCTTACCAGCTACAGATGGTTAACTGAATTTATAAACTCAGGCTTGAATTCTCTCCTATTGAGTGGGCCTTAAGTCCAGTTAGGTACCTGCTGATTACCTCTTAAATATAAGTACCAGTATTGAACCATATTGTAATTTCTAGACATCATGGCTGCTAATTCTTTTAAATTAAAAAAATCCTGAAAAAAAATAAATACCCTGAGTGATCACCATGCACTTACCTTCCAAGAATAGTCCTTTTTCTGCAATGCTATTGCTTCTTCTTATGTACCATAATTGTCATGTTAGTCACCAAACAATAAAGTATTCTTATATCAATTATAAATGTAGATAAATTATTACAGCACCGAATTGCCTTTCTGCTTCCAAGTCATCATTGTCATTTTCATACTCTTTGTATTTCTGCATAATGATACCTTTGCCAGGCTCATGGAGGGTCTGCCTTTTGATTCTATGCTAAGTATCTGTTTTTATAGACTGTTCTCAAGGCTTAACAGTTAAAAATTAAGAGTATTATCCAATTTTGTTACAATGTTTACTTGTCTGTTCTACTCACTAGATTTCAAATTTTTTCAAACTTTGTGTTACAGACTAGATTTTAGTTTTTGTTGTTGGTTTGGTTGGTTTTTCTTTTCTGAGAAAGGGTTTCTCTGTAGCTTTGGAGTCTGTCCTGGAATGTGCTCTGTAGACCAGGCTGTCCTGGAATTCACAGAGACCCACCTGCTTCTGCCTCCCAGAATGCTGGGATTAAAGTTGTGTACCACCACCACCTGGCCAGATTTCAGTTTTTAGCTCATTACAGTCCTTGAATATAAAAGTCATCCAGTACATGATAGTAAGCTAAGTTAGAATGAATATTTACCTAGCCTATCTTTTCTTTGTTAAACAAACAGGTTTGTTTAGAGTGTGAGACTATATGGGTGCTAATGTGTTTGTCATTGATAAGCACTTTCAACATTTGGCATTTTAGGAAGAGATTGTGGTATCATACTTTTGTCAATTTTTATAAGTAGGTGGGACAGCTATCTCCCAGGGATAGTTTCACTGTGGTTTGCAGTCACAAAATGGACTGTTATGGACCCTTGAGGTTTCTTCCAAACCTGTACAGAAGTATAGGACAATTCTGCAACAGTGGAATCATTTTGATTTCTTTTAAAGCAATTGGAAGTGTAGAAACAAAAATGGATTCATTATAATCTGTTCTGAATTGCTGTTGAGGTGAAGAACAAAACCCAGAAAATAACATTAAACCATATTGGGATTGCTTACAAGGATTGCAGAGCTCTAAAGCCCTTATGGTTTTATTGAAGAAAGCAGTGCGATCTCACACACAAAAGCGAAAACTTTAGAGAAAGCGGAGGATTTGAGGCTTTACCTGAAGTAGTCATGGAAATAAATGTCCCTTCTTTCAGTCCATTTGAACTGAGAAAAAGTGAAATATGTTTTAATGCTTTTCAAATCTTCACAGCATTTCAGCAAGGAAATTCCCCCATTCTATCTTTGTTACTGCGGCCTTCACAAAGGGGAACAGTTTGTCTTGAATGTGGCTTAATGTGAAACAAGTCTCTTGTTTGGGATGGAGACAACAATACTTAGGAACTTGTTGTTATTATTTGAAAATGATGTCATAAAAACACATGACAACAATAGCCCGCCCTCAAAATCCAAGGGTCTGTCTCTTATACAATGGCTCTGAGCAGAGGCTGTGTTGTGGAATCAAATGTGTATGGCAATGAACGATCAAACCAGCAACATCAGAAGATAACTCTAGGATGAAGATCAGTAGCCAAAGATTGATTGGGAAGTTTTGAATGGGTGTATGCTGGTTTCTGGGGTAGCTAAGACAGGTCTCAGTTGTGGGACTTCCTCCACACACCACAGCTCCAGGATGACTATCCTCGTGAAGCGAGAAGAAAATCTGGTTCAGCACGACTAAGCTGGTGTTGGTTTAGCTTTGATACACTTAAGTACACCACAATTTTGGAAAGAAGTTTCCTCATTATAGTCATAACAAAAAAAGCTTAAGGCATGACTGCATCGGAACTCCCTGGCAAAGTATGCCTTTTGCACAGTGCCTGCTAATTCTTCCACAAGAATGGAGTCTGTTGACTGAGAAACAATGCTCAGGAAGGTCTATGGAAGAAGAGTCAGGAATAAGCATAATAGTAAACAATTTTGCAAAGTGCATGAGACTTTCTTTCTTAAGAATGGGTTCTCATGACTGAGAAACATCTATAAAAAGTCTGGTATAAACAGAATAGCCCAGGGTATTTGGGGGCAGGCCTATCCCTATAGGTAGCAAAGATCACCAGGTTATTAACTATATTCAATCCCAGCTTACTGGGTAGAAACAGGTATAAAAACCTTCTGCAGAAGAGAAAAAGTCTGTGAGTTTAACAGCTCTGGTTTTCCTAATCTGTGAGCATGAAGACCTTGTGTCCTCTATGCTCAGTGATGAAAAAGAAAGAGTTAGGATATAGCTTGAGAATGGTAGCGAATTCTACCTAAATTTCTTCTGAAGGCTTTCTATTGTTTATCCTCTTTATAATGTCTTTATTGCGGTCTGTCAAAAATATCCTTTGTAGACCGCTTACAAGAATTCTTCTAGAGTATGATTTGCATTTTAATTTTTATTATGTATTTTACTTTTGAGATTATAGTATAATTACATCATCCCTCCAAGCCCTTCCATATGTTATGTCCAGATCCACAAGGTCTCCTAAAAAGCAAGAAGGAGACGGAGTCCCATATGTAAAACCGAAGAGCCTTTATTCTACACAAGTTTGCAAACTCAGACTCCCCATGTGTCCAACGTATTAGGATGATCAGAGAGCCCTGAGCTCAGTTAGGGTTGGGTTTTATAGTAGCAAAGGTTTGGGAATGAGGGATTTCTAAGGTTCAGGACCCTTGATTGGCTGACATTTGTCAAGGGGTGTCCTGGTTAAAAGCGATGGGTGTGTACTGGCAGGTGAACCTATCTACAATAGTTAAAATGCTAAAAATTTTCTTTGACTGATCTGTTCCTGAGTGGTGCCTGGGTGGTCTCAGCTTGTGGTCTTTCTTGGAACCAGGCACTGCCCTCGAAAAAAACTACTGAGTCTCAGGCTTCCTTTATCATGGCTGGGTCCTACACAGATACCTTTCTTTGCTCTCCTTCAAATTCATGGCCTCTCTTTTTTTCTATTTATTTATTTATTTATTTATTTAT
>NW_004949104.1:6843227-6848788 GCF_000317375.1 Microtus ochrogaster
CTCCCATAAAGCCAGTACAGGCAGTAGGATCAAAAACCCATTGCCATTGTTCTTGAGTTCTCAGTAGTCCTCATTGTCCGCTATGTTCAGAGAGTCCGGTTTTATCCCATGCTTTTTCAAACCCAGGCCAGCTGGCCTTGGAGAGTTCCTGATAGACTCATCCCCATTGTCTCAGTGTGTGGGTGCACCCCTCGCGGTCCTGAGTTTCTTGATCGTGCTCTCTCTCCTTCTGCTCCTGATTTTATTAACTGTTGTTGGTTTGTTTTTAAAGCTCCCTCACTGTGCTGTGTTCTTTCCTGCTTTTCTGTTACTCTAGATGGAAAGATGGATTAAAAATTCTGCCTTATTCCCTATCAAACAGAAATATTGCTAAGACAAAAAATATGTGGTATGTTGAATAACATATGTCAAATGTCATTTTTCTTTTTTATCTTGATCATCACTAGTTTGTTTCACATTAATATGTTTGCTCCCTAGTCCCTACTTCTTATCTGTCTAAGGCTATTCAGAGGAAGGCCTGGTATAATCTGGCTTCTCAAGCAACCTAGGAAGGCTGCTACATAATACTGGGCAATAGAACAGACTTAGCCCAAGAGGCACTTGAAGCGGAGATGAAAGGCCAGCAGAAGCTACCCTGGACAAAATTGACTGAAAGTACAATGTTAAAGTGAGCATTATTGATAATTTTGAAAGAAGCGTAATGTTCCCACACTGATTTGAAGTAAGTGACCCTGCTTTTTTGATCTGCCTGCCACGCTTAGATTATGTGGCTCAACATGCTTCTAAAATAGAACTACTTGGTTTTAAAAAGCTCTGCTTATTCTGAGAACTGTAGTTTTCTCAGTGTGCCCAAGGTCATAGCACCTAGCTCAGCTGAGTGCATGCTACCCACCCCAGGCATTGCTGTTTGCAGTGGTGACAATGGGACTGCTGTACTTTGGGTTAGCATACTTCTGTTAGGATGTGATTTTCCTCCATAGGGTCCCTTGTTGGCTGTGCCTTTGGATTATGGCTACAGTAGAATTTTCCTCACAGTGGCCTTTCTCTGGCACGAATTCTTACCAGTGCTTCATATGTGAACGTGGGCTTACTCTGAATAGTATCCAAAACTTACATTTTGTCCCTAGAATAGCATATTACATGCGTTTGCTTTTAATTTTATTGACACTTCTGCCACTGTGCATTTTTTTGGGGTGGGGACAGGTTAGGGCAGAATTAAGTGCTACACCATGGTGCACAGTGGCTCATACTTTTTGCTTATCTTTCCCCAACTCCTTTCCCCTAGAGCAAGAAGGAAATCCTTCACGTCTAAGCTTTCCTTTGAAAAGAGAAGTGGCTTGTCAACATGGATAATAATCTTTAGTAAGATTTAGGCAAAATACACAGAACCCCGTCTAGCTTTTAATTTAAAAAGCATGTTTGCTCTTTAGAAGTTTAAACATAGATACCATTTTTATCATAAAGAACATTTATTAGGTTCTTATAATTCATTACTAAGACAAAGAATCATGTGTGGTTCACATCTGAGTGGGGTTATTTTATAAATAAAAGTTTCAGACAGATACAACCCAAAGGCCTTGTTCTCTAGCTTTTCCACCATAGGGTGTCTGGCTCTTCTTCTTTAATAATTAACATCATGACTAATCTAAATCCTGGCCACTCCAAAACAAAACCCACCTCTGACACCAATTGCTACCGTTACCTTGGTGTTTCTGACAAAAACACTTTCAAGAATCATTCCCTTCGGCACTCTACGGAAACGATATCAGAGAACTTTCTTCAGAATTTTTCACACTTCTGAAGCACTCCCTTAAGGCTGCAGGCTGAAGAGCGAAGTAAAAAACATTGTTTCTGGGGACCGTGATGAGTTATGGACCTCATTTGGCTAGTCTCATGGGATCTCATGTGCCAACCTTGCGGGAGCTCATTTGGCTTTCAGTGAACAATATTGTTATGCCCACACAGATGAGATAGATACACAGGAGGTAAAATAAAGCATGCTTGTGACCATCACTTATTCTCACTTTCTAGTACTCATTCTTTTTGTCATGCCTGGTGAGATGAACTCCTTGACCCTCAGGGGCCTTTGACACCTGGGGAAGCATTGTCTGGATAAAAAGTATACCGAATGCCTTAGTTCTGTGACTGAAATGGGCAAAGAATAGGTGCTTATATTTGTCCTAAGTTCTCCTCAGGTTCTGAATGTGTTTCCCTGTTTGGGGAAAACGATAGTCCCCTGACTTTAGGAACATGCATGGCCTGTCAATTACTGAACTTCAGACAAACTTTGGTCCTTTCTTATGGTTAGGAATACAAGCTGTGTGTACTCCAAGAAGGAGAAAGGATATGGTAAGAAGAAAAACATGGAGTCAGTTCTTTTCAGCCTAGATACTTGGGAACTTATGTTGTGGGGTCTCTCACCATCTTTTTGCTTTATGAGGAAAAAAATTAAGGCTATATGTTTTGAATCAGATAGACTTGAGCCCCAACTACACTCCTCCACTTACTAACTATCTAGCTCTGGAAAAGGTGCTTAACTGTGAAACGTTAAATGTCTTCATGTGTGCAATTGAGAGTTATTAACATGTGTTTAACAGAAAAGTAAACATCATTAATAGTGATTTCACTAAGATTTCTACCCTAAGTCTCGATATTGTATCAATACTCATTTAGTGGTGATCTTTACTACTGTCTTCCTGAAGAAAGAAGGGAAATTAGTTCCTGCAGGCTGGAATTCTACCTAGCTGATGTCCTCTTGGAATCTTTGCTTCACAAATGTTTAGGCAATATCATTGGCTTCCTTAGGTTTCCTTTTCTCCAATATCGCTCTCTCCCTCTCCCCCTACCCCATATATATGAGTATATGTGTTTGTGTAAAGGCCAAAGGTTTGCATCTGGTGTCTTTCTCAATAGCTTTTCTGCATTACTTTCTGAGACAGCCTCTCCCTTAACCAGAAGTTCATGGATTCAGCTAGACTTGTTGGCTGTCTCCACCTCCCCAGTGCTGGGGTATAGGTACTAGCAATTGTACCCAGCTTTTCCATGGCTGCTGGAGATGGAACTCAGATCCACAAGGTTTTGTGGCAAGATTACTTTCTGACCCATTTCTCTAGCCTCTTTTCTAAAAATATTGAACATAGATTTTTTTCATAAAATATATCTTGATTGTAGTTTCCATTTCCTCAACTTCTCCTAGTTCCTCTCTGCCTCCCCTTCTATCCAGATCTACACCCTGTCTGTCTCTTTTAAACAATAAGGAGACATTCAAAGAATAATAATAAAATAAGATAAAAGAAAACAAAAGCAAAAAAGTTGGCTAGGACTAACCAGATGGAAGAAAAAGCTCAGTCTCTTTTTTTGTCATGTCTTTCTATTGACACATCTATTCCCCTCACACCCCTTGGTTAGGTGATGCTGGGGACTCTTCAAGGCCACAAACCTCAGAATCAAACTCAACATTCCAAGGAAACAAATTTTAATAATGTACGTTAAAAGTAAAAATTAAGGCACAGAGGTACATGCTGACTGAAATTATCAAAAGGTCGAATAAAAAGCATCACCCCCATACTAGCATGACCGTGCCATTCACATCACCCTAGTCCTGGCCCTGAGAGCCAGTCCTACATTTTTTACCTAGGTCCATGTGTTACTTTATGCTGCCACCATTTTCTTATCAGCCTTCAAACCACTAGGCCTGGGCCATTCTCTGTGATATGATGGGAGACTGCCCCTGAAATATGTAGGAATAGCTTTCAGGCCCATTAGCTACTTATGGTTGGTACCTCACTGAGCCCCACCATCATCACAAGAAGAGTCCCAAAGGTTTTGATCCTACTGCATGTACTGGCTTTGTGGGAGCCTAGGCAGTTTGGATGCTCACCTTACTAAACCTGGATGGAGGTGGGTGGTCCTTGGACTTCCCACAGGGCAGGGAACACTGATTGCTCTTTGGGCTGATGAGGGAGGGAGACTTGATTGGGCGAGGAGGAGGAAAATGGGAGGCGGGGAGGAGGCAGAAATCTTTAATAAATAAATAAATAAATAAAAATTAAAACAAACAAACAAGCAAACAAACACCTACTAAACGCCCCCCCCAAAAAAAAAGAAGAGTCCCGCGCTGTCAGAATCATGCTTCTTCTCTTTTGAACTTACATTCTACTCGAGTTGAATGGTGGACAATAGACAGGCTATAATTCGCAGACAGCATCTACAAACAGATAGTCCATTTATGAGAAGCGTTTTCTGTCTCGGATGCATGCACACATTTTCTGTACATCTAGTTCCTTTATTCTCCCCATGTACTTCCCGATGCTTTGACTGTGCTCCTAGAAAAGAGCTTGCTAAATCTATCAGGATTGAGCTTGTTCTGACTTCTCTTCTCTCTTTCACCCTTCCATCACTTTATCCAGGCTCCCAACTCCAACAGGTGTTCTCTGGGAGCTAGCAGGCCAACCTGACCAGGGAAACAGGTAGGCTAATGGCAGATCTTCACCTGTCTCTCCTCTCCTCCATTTCCTGTTTCCCAGCCTCGCCACTAGCTGAACCCTTGTTGTGGCCTCCCCTTCCTCTTTGCCCCATCTCCAAGGGATCAATCACATCTTCTCCTACACTATTCCTTTCCCAGACATATTTTATTATCCTAGCCCTCGGCACGAGCAGGCATTCCCTAGGAACGCCCAACCACTATGACCAGCAAAGCAGGCAGGTTAAGTATAGGTCTTCATGTCTCCCACCTCTCCTCCAAATTCAGTTCGCCAAATTCAGTCTTTCCTCCCTACCCCCATCTCCAATAGAGTACAGGAGTCTTCCTCTCCAACCTTACTTCACCCTTCTATTCAGAATTCCTGAGAAACCATAGATGCAGTGGATGAATAGGAACGACCCCCACAGGCTCATATATTTGAATGCTTAGTCAGCAGGGAGTGGCGTTATTTGAAAGGATTACAGGATTAAGAGGTGTGGCTTTCCTGAAGGAAGTGTTCAACTAGGAGTGGGATTTGGGCTTTCACAAGCCTATGCCAAGCCCAAAGTCTTTCTTTCTTTTTCCAGATCTGCATGTAGTGCTCAGCTATTGTTCTAGTGCCAGGGTCTTTGCCATGTTGATAATAGACTAAGCCTCTGAAATTTTAAGCAAGTCACCAATTAAATACTTTCCTTTATAAACCTTAGTCATGATGTCTCTTCACAGCAACAGAATAGTGACTACAAAAACAGGCCACTCCAGCCATGGAAGAAAGTAGCTGAACTTCGGATCCTCACTTCTTCCTTACCTCTTTATTCAATTGCCTAGTCTTACCCCCATCTCTAAAACAGACTGTATTGTAGCTCTGTATCTAATTCAACTACCCCCTTCTCTTTGTCTCCATCTCTTCCAGCATATTAAACACTTCTTCTCCTCCAACCTTCCTCCCCATTCATCCTATTATCCCAGCCCCAAATGCTAACAGGCATTCCATAGGAACCTACATACCAAGCCTGCCAGAGAAGCAAGTAGGCCAGCAAAGCCAACAGGAGAGCTTTGTATCTTCACTTTCCTCCAAATCCAATCCCCTACTCTCATC
>NW_004949104.1:6848947-6851958 GCF_000317375.1 Microtus ochrogaster
CTCTCAACATCAGTGGTCACAATTTACCAATAAAAATACATGTACCTCTAGAGTGGATAACAAAACAAGATCTATTCTTCTGTTGCACCCATGAAACACACCTCTACATCAAGTACAGATATTACTTCAGGGTAAAAGAATGGAAAAAATGTATTCCAAGTGAATGAAGCTAAGAAGCAAGCTTGTGTAGCTTTTTTAGTATCTGATAAAATAGACTCAAGCAAAAGCCAATCAGAAGAGATAAGGAAGGGCACTACATACTCAACACACACACACACACACACACACACACACACACACATACACACCACACATCCAGGAGGCCACTGCAATTCTTACCATCTATGCAACAAATACACAACTTTATAAAACAAACACTACAACTGAAATCAATTAATAGTTATGGGAGGATGACTGACATGGGAGGACCAAGTGAGGTATGAGAGGGAAGAGGGGCCTAATATAGGGGATACAGACAGTTAACATTAAGGGTCATTTGAGAGATAGTATGGGAATACAGTAGAAATTTCCTTGAAAATATACATATATGAAAGCAATCTAAATGAAATTGCCATAATGAGAAGACAGGTGGTGTCTCCAGGACATCTCTTGTTTCCAATTGAGGCTTCTAGCACTGGGATTGTGTTATATTTAAGTTGTTGGCCAAAGGTATCCCATGTGAACCCTCAAACAATGCAGGCTGTTGCCAACACTGTAGTGCTCCCCAAAAACTAAAGGCAAGGACTTATTACTAAAGACCAACACTCTAGGCCCATATTTCTATACGGTTTGGCAGCCAGGCTCTGCTATAGGTTTATACTAGGAGCTCTGTTATAGGACCCTGCTACTGGATACAAAGAGTTGTGATAGGAGCATGACACTTAATGCAAATCAGGACTCCCCAATCCTATATATTTCCTATATTCTGGAATAAAGATGAGCAGTTTCACTGAGAACTGTCTCCCAGAGAACTGTCTCTGTCTTGTTCATGTGCTATACAAGGATCTCTGTTGTCGCTTCTGTCCCTTTGTCCGCATGGACTGATGATCAACTGACCTCGAAGATAAACTTTGACTATGCTCTGAAAACTACCACAGCAGAAGTGGAAACACCAATCCAGTCACAAACCCTTTGTTCTACAATGGTGCTCTGTCTGCAAGATATACTAGTGCATTGATGGCACAAAGTTTGAGGCAGGTAACCAACCAATATCTAATTGGATTTTATGCCCATTCCATGAGATGGAGCCCAAATCTGATACTACATAGATGACCAAGAACCTGAGACTAGATAGCCCAGGAGGCTATGGTAAAAACAAATACTAAAGTACAATGTTCTAATTAAGAATTAAGAATAAAAAATACTCCTAAAGATATTCCGCTGTATTCATAAATCAATATTTTGCTCGCCCCTCATCAGAGAATACCTACTCTTCCTGCAGCAGTTGGGAAGAAAAGGAGACCCACAGCCAGACAATGCACAGAGAGTGAGAGATCTTGGGACACTCAGCCCTAAACTGGATGTCTCCACCAAAACCCTCCTCTCAGGGCTCATGCAACCCTGTGGTACAGGGGGTGGAAAGAACTTAAGTACCAGAGGGGATGGATGACGTCAAACAGAGTGCTCTAAGTCAACATGATTGAAGTACATATGAACTCACAGAGACTGAGACACCATTCGCAGAGCCTGCATGAGTCTGTACCATATTATGTCCTAGAGCTAAAAGGAATATTTTGTTTTCGTACCTCCTTCTCCAGTTTATTATTTTGCTTTTCTGCTGGGCCTTTCCTATTTCCCTTTCCAATTTTCATAAAGTTTTTTTATTACATTGATATTAAATCTACTATATATGCTGAGTGTGTTTGACTTTTTAAAATTGACTTTTGAAGAAGAGATTGCTAACATGCTATGCAACATAATTTGACATTTAAATATCTCTTCTCTTTTTTTTTAACACCTTATAATACCTCCACCCTGGAGAAGTTTGGTGAAGATTTTAACTCAGTGTTATTCCAGGTATAAGGAGAACGTTATTATCGAAATTATCAATCAAGCGGTAAACACTATTGAGTATTCTTGGGCTTCTTCAATTAGTGTTTTACTTATACTTTTAATTTAAAATGATAGTAACGTTTCATGAAATTGTAGGATAAATAATGTTAAGAGATTCTATTCATACCTCTGTCAGTGTCTGTTCAAACAAGTTTGGCTACAGCTTGCAAAAGCATGGTAGAATGGCTAAGGCAGATTGCTGTTATTGATCTAGGCAAAATAGAGAGCATGATGGTCCAGTCAGCAACCTTTCACTTTTTGTTTTTATCTTTCCTTCTTTCCTCTGACAGGCAGCTCTTCCTTCCTGACAACCAGCATGCCTTTATTTCCATGATATCATTATTTATGAATGGTAAATAGAATCATACCACACATAAACCTTAGGGGCTAGTACTTTGTCACTGCACATATGTTCCTGAGATCCATCTCAGCTGTTTTATTCAGCGTTGTGCCTCTATATTGATGAGTAGTATTTTTAGTTATTTCATTTATGGTTTTTTTGAGATTGTAAGACAATTGCACCATTTCTACCTTTCCTTCCCACCTCCCAACCCCTCTCATCTACACCTCCTTGCTCTTTTTCAAATTCATGTTCTCCTTTTTTTCATTAGTTATTGTTCCATATGTATATGTGTGTATACATAAATATATATGTGCAACTTGTCAGTCTGTATAATGTTACTTGTATGGATGTTTTCAGGGCTGACCATTGGTACTGCATAACTAATTGGTGTGCTTTTCTTTGAAGAAAAATTGTTTCTTCCATGTTCAACATTTCTTAGTTGCTTGTAGCTCTTTGGGTACAGGGCTGAAGCAGAATAAGTACACCACCAATAGATATGGGAACATGGATGGGGGAAAGCCCAGGAGATCAGCCTTGCCCAAAGAACTATAGCAGTTTTACACACACACACACACACACACACACACACACACACACACACACACATTCTGAAATT
>NW_004949104.1:6852096-6860142 GCF_000317375.1 Microtus ochrogaster
ACATATTCTGAAATTGAATATACTGATTTAATGATATAAGATATAGAAATCATAAATGAACTACACATATTACACATTTCCAACTGATCTTTCTACAAAGGTACAAAAATAATCCAAAAAAGAAAATGTAGCTTTTTCAACTAATGTACTAAAAGAAATTAGGCAGCTAAAGGTAATGGGGAGGAGTTCTGACCAAAGACCCATGCCTGTTGCAAAACAACTCAAAATGTACAATCTTAAGTTGAAATTTGTAACTTTTATGAAAAACATCTGGATCTTGAACTAGGCAAAATTTTCAGTAGGATCACTGTAGATATTCATGATTAAATCTGTGAGTCCCTCTTGCTCTCAGAACTTTTGTGATGAAGGTCATTTTGATTTTGTTATATGATTTTAATGCAAAAATTGATATAAAATTATGACATTTTCATTAGTGTCCTAAAGTAAGAAGTTTCATTATTGATCATAGGGCTTACAATTTTCTTTTTACCTATTGCTAGATTCTCCTTGCTTATTTGATAAGATCTTAGTGTTTATGTTAATGAGTACAGCTAGCCTTTGGTTTTCTTATTTGTACAGTATTCTAGTTTTTATATTAGCCTAATACTTGTTTCATACAACAAATGAGCAAATGCCCCTTTTCTATTTTGTAAAGGAGATTGTTTAAATTTGGCATTGAGTCTTCATTAAATCTTAATTTATATTCTCCAGTAGAATCATTTGACCCAAGAGACTCTTGAGAGAGAATTTTAATTATGTATTCAATTTAATAATTAATAGTTATACAATTATCTACTTCCTATAGTATGAGCTGTGGTTTATATTCTTTAAGGCATTGATTCATTTCCTTTGAGGTAGTATATTGTGTGTAGTTGCTCAAGGTATCTCATTACCTTCAATTTTTTTTAAACAAACTGTAGTTAAATATTTTTAGTGAGTCCAATGTGATGTTTTGACAGATGTATGCATAGCTTAATAATTTAAATTGGGCCACACAATTTGCCTTTTGTTTTTGGAGTTAAAACATTTAAAATCTATTGTTTCAGCAAGGTAAGAAACAAAAGATTTTATTTTAACTGATCAATCAGACTTCTTCTTCATTCTGATCCTGTGTACTTTTGGCAAACTTCTGCCACTTTAATAGCATGTGTCTCCTTTCTAAGTCTCTGTTCACTGCCCGAAGGATTACTTTGACCTGATGTTCTCACTAATCACTTCTATTAATTCTAGCAACTTTTGGTTAGCTTTTCTATGTTTGTAGAGATGCTAAAATACCATCCTTTTTCATATTACATTTTTTATATTATTTCTGTCTAGCTATTATTTATGCTTTGTCTTAAGTTGACATCTCTTGATTTTTCTAGAGATGAAATGTAGTGGTGGGAACATAATTTGCTAGAGACATACTAATATGAATGGTAAAAATGTACAGCATTAAAGTCAAGGATTTAAAATATCCAAATTAGTAATCAAACAACATGATTATATAACGAAGACTGACTTTCTGCTGTTAATAAAGTCAGTTACTGAGTTACTCTCAAAAAAAAATTAAGGACTTTAATTCAATATTTCCCATTTAGCTGAAATTTCAAAAAGTCAATAAACTTTCAGTACCATCAAGAACAACATTAACATTTTAATCTACTCTATCTCTCCTCAGTACAAAACAGTGCTTACACTGAGATGTGTTGAACAAGGCAAGTCCTAGGAAAGACAGCTTACATGGTTGTAGCTGGGACAGTGACATCCCAATTTGTTTTATAAAATTTCAAATGACTTGTATAAGAGGATGTCTTTGAAATTTTAGGAACAATTAAACAGGACTCCTTTTTACAGCTGATATCAGAAATGGAGCTCAGACAATCCCAATAAAACAGTCATCTTTCACTTGGCTAAAATGGGGTCAGTACACATAACAAATTCACTCAGTACAGCTGTGCTAAGTACACCCTTCTAGGACTGGTCTTTTCCATTCTTTTAGATGTTGTTGAGGTACTTTAAGGCAGAGTGAGTCTGGAGATTTGAATTAATTGATGTTTATTAACATGCTACCACTGTGGGATTTCTTGCTCAGAAGTAATTTAAGCCACTTTTATCTTCTCAACCCCTTTTTCTCCTAATCAACAACTTCCTTTAAGTTAGGTGTTTCTGTGAAGAAACTGACAAATTTCTTTTGACTTCCTATTTTGCCTTAGCATTCAATTTACCTTTGACCCCGTTAACATTTTTCCTGCTTATCCACTTGGCAAGTCATTCAGAGTTTTCCCCTTTAACTCCGCAGGCAATGGTGAGTTCAAAGGTATAACTAACTATAAATGAGACTCTAACTACACCAGAGACTGCATGTCTGTTTTACTTACATGTTTTCAAAAGGACCGAGTTGAACTTGGCTTTTAAATAAAATGTTGAAATTCTCCTTTTGGTGAGCATTTCTGGGCCCAGATGCTAAATAAGAAATGTGTGCTATTATATGTTGTGATCACTGTAATTTTTAGATGAAAGTACTCAGAGAATCAGCTATTAAGTTCTTAACATAGGGATGTTATCTGTGCTAATATGGAATGAGTTAGTTTTAAGTCATTAGTATATAAAACCTTGAAATTGAAATGTTTTAATTGAAACTAATTAAATGTTTTTAATGATTTATTGAAAATTATTCAATTATGGTATTTTGAAAATTGTATTTCCACTTTGCATCTTTTATGAATACCTTATATTATGTTTCAAGAGACTTTGCATCTTTTATGAATACCTTATATTATGTTTCAAGAACTGAGAGTAAAGCCGGGCGAGTTGGCGCACGCCTTTAATCCCAGCACTCGGGAGGCAGAGGCAGGCGGATCTCTGTGAGTTCGAGACCAGCCTGGTCTACAGAGCTAGTTCCAGGACAGGCTCCAAAACCACAGAGAAACCCTGTCTCGAAAAACAAAACCAAAAAAAAACCAACTGAGAGTAAACAGAATTTACTTGAAGTTGGTTAAAATCTTCAAGTCTGTATCTTTCTTTTCCCTTTAATAAAATATGAGAATTATGAATTTTACAGCATTACGAAATTAAAGACAGCAGCTACTATTTTGCTCTTTTCATGTTTAGAAGAGGATTTGAATGTATGAAATGCATAATAATTTTTACAATAATCAATAGAAATTGTGCTTATTTGCTAATATTCTTTGTATTTATATGGTTTATATATGTGTGTGTGTATGTGTGGTGTTTGCTCTTTAATTATTTGTTGCTTGGTAAAGTGATTTTCCTAATCATGAAATATCCCTATATATTTTATGGTTTGTCTTCATTATCATTTATAATATTCTACTTTAGTAACTATTAGGCAACTTGTGTTCTTTTATTGATTACTATATTTATTCATGCAGATAAGTAACCTACTAGCCCCAATTATACAGTTGCTTTTAATTTAAAGTTGATAAAAAAAGTTTTTTATTGCAATTTGGTCATGACTCAATATAATTTCATTAGTTTATAAAGACTTCAAGAATATGATGAAAATACTGGAAATCCTCTTATTTAAATTAATGTACAACAGTTGGTATTCAAAGCTGTGGGTATCAGAGGAAAAGAATAATAGCGACACTTTGACTACTCTCAAGGAATTCATAACCTCAATAAGGCATGTTCCTCTAGCCTATTCTTGATTTACATATGTGTTTCGGATGATGTAGCCTAAGTGGAATTTTAGGTGCACTAATCTTTGTTTTAACTTTTATCTAGTCATTCTTAAATGCCTGCCTCTTAGACTACTATCATAAGATTTACTGGAGAACTTAATGCTTTTCTCCTCAAGTATTCTTTTAGCTTATTACTAAGCATTTAAGCATTGCGTAAAATCTGATAGACATTTGCAAACTTGCATGTAAGTAGTACCAGATAAGGTGGTTACATGGTAAGAGGGAACAGGATCTGCTCCATCCACTGCCGTCTTCTTCCCCTGCAGCACTAAGAGTGGCAAAGATTGGTGATTCGTGAGAAGAAAGTATGGAAGCATAGGAAACAATAAGTGGAGGCAGTTTTGAGAAATATGGAGAGGAACTTCTATAGTTTGGAGGAGTCACTTCTAGCCATCACAAGTAGTCTGGGAATGTGGGAAGAGATGGATGCCACTGAAATATCTATGAACAACCTAGTTTGTTTCTTCCCAGTACTACACGACTTTATGGCTAGAAATCATACTAGTTGTATTAAGAAAATGTGATTTTATTTTATCTTAAAGGAGTCAGTTCTGATGGAAACTTCTTTTATTCTAGTACTCACTCTACAACAGGATAGAACAAGAATTGAGCTCTTAATTGTGGAAAGTGTTTAGAACTTAACCTGTATGAGAAGCTGTAATTACAGATCTCTTATTTGTAGTGTCACTTATGAAAATTGTGGAATTAAACATTTATGAGTTGATTTGGTTATCTATACTTCACATTATTTATCTTTGCCTTTGGTGTTATTACTGAGCATTTTCATGGTGTTTTGATTGGCAGGTGTATGATAAATTTTGGTATTAGTAAAATGCAGTTGGGAAGTTTATTTTTCGAGTCATTCCCTAATACATAACTTTGCTCCTCAGGGTTTCAGGATATCTATTTACTAAATGATTTTTCTTTTCTTTTCTACTCTCCTCTGTTCTCCCACTCCTCCTTCAACTTCCCTTTTGTCTTTGCCTTATCCCTCTCCTTTCCTTTCTTCATCCCTTTATTTCTTTTTTATATATTTGTTTACCTTGTGGTCATGTACATCCTATACTGTGAGCATATTCTATTTCTTGACTGGTAATCCAAAACGTGGGCATTTATCTTAAGTACTGTGGATCCTCAGGAACTTTGTATCTTATTGTACATTTTGCATCTCAATCCTCGGAGGAAAGAATCTTTCTTAACTTTTATCAGAGCAGCAGACCCACCCAGGTCCCCCCAAATAACTAAGATGCCTTCCACCAGCATGTTTTGTAAACTTTTAGCAGTGTTCATCTGTACATGAGGGGAGCAATAGGCCAGACTGATTAAATACAAAAATTCATAAGCCAAGTGTAGTCGGAGGTTTCTTGTCCTGCTCGGTTCCAAAACTGCTTTTAAAATAACCACCCAGAGGCTTAATATTAATTACATACTATTTGGTCTAGGTCTATTAGCTCAGGCTTATTATTAACTAGCTCTTACAACTGAAAAATCATTTTTATTATTCTACATTTTACCACAAGACTCATGAATTGTTACCTCATATCTTACTTCTCTGTCAGCTGCTGGCATCTCCCAGATTCTGCCTTCTTTTTTTCCCCTGTATTGTTGTTTGGATTTCCCATCTAGCTATATTCTGGCCTGCCATAGACCAAAGTAGTTTGTTTGTTAACCAATGGTAATAAAATATATTCACAGCATATAGAAAGATATGTCACAGCAGCCAGGGAATTCCATTGTCATAATGTGCCTTGGGGATAATTGGAAAAAGAATTAAAGAGATGTGGGCATGAAAGTTCATACGGATATTGGTGTCTTTTGTGCATTTTTTAATTTAAGTACATTTTCTTAGCACTTAAATAAATATCATCACTTTATAGTAATGATAATTCTTGATTCATGAAATTATTTTTTTGCCTGACTTGAGGTGTTTTATGTCAAAGATGTTATTTCTAAAACAATAATGTTTTCTCATGTAGTTTGTGAACTCTTAATAATTAGCATTTGTTTGATTTTTTTATACCCATTGTCCTTCTGGTGTTGTTTTGAAAGCAATATAAATTGTATAAGCTATCAAGTCTGTATAAACAAATCAAAGTATACATGTGTTTGAAAATTCTGAAAGTCCATTCTCTTCTTCAGATTAAAGGGGAACCTAAAAATTGCTTCATATTACTGCATCTTGCCCGACTTCCTTTTTTATACCACATATATGGCAAGTATCTCTTGAGTCCACTGTTCACTTTTCATGTTCATCATTGCCATAGCTTAGGTGAACTTATTCAGGAGCTATCTAATTTCTTTTCTGTTCTAGCTCTCAGGGATCCATTTATCATGGTCTGAAATAATTCTTTTAATATATACATCTGTTCTTGTAACTTTTCCTCTTCTAAACCTTAAACAGGGTATTACAAGCCTCATGAGAATTTAGAAGCCATTCAGCTCCATATACATGATGCTCTTCATGAGACACACCTCACGGTGCTCATGTCTCTCTCTCTTCTCTCCCTCTCTTCTTTTTGCTTCCCTTTCACTTCTTGAAACCTTTTCTTCACTTCTTCACTTTAGTTATAGGCTATACAAGAATCAGCTGGCATGGGTCACCTATGAGATGATTTTATAAAGGCAATAATGTCAACAATCATCAGTCATATTTGTCCATGTCTGTGGATTACTCACCTGAACCTGGCACTGTGCTCTGCCCATTAATTTGTGTTATCTCAGATAATTTAACCACAGATTGGTGTGGTAAAGGTGCTATTATAGACTCATTTTACTGAGAGCTAAGAGGCCTAAGAGGATCGATAAGGAATGTAGTGCTTAATAGAACAAACACAAAGCCGTGGGTCCAGGTCCTCTTAGCTTTTTGCCATACTTCCTTCTATTCATTCTTACAATGCTTTTTTTTTTGTCTCCTGCATAATTCATCCTTCATTTAAGTTAGAACTCAGGAATTTTCTTCCCTTTAAAATGTTTTCTGGTATCCCTAACCACAATAATTTGTTCATTTTTATGTCTTTCGGAGGAACCTTGACGATACCTTGATTATAATATTTTACTTTTCTAACATTTATTAATTAATTTTACATTGACTTGCCAATTTTGTTAATTAAAAATTCTCTGTTTGGCCAGTTAAAAGCTCTGGAGACTCTACTGGTAAATATGTTAACAATGTCCTCTAATTGGGTTGCTTTAGTGCGTCTGATCTCCATGTGTGGCCTGCATACAAGAAGCATTAGCCTCAGCTGGGAACTCGGTAGAAATGCGAATCCACAGGCTTCACTCTAAATCCTCTCCATCAGAAAGTCTGGAGATGTGGAGTCCAGCAATTTGTGTTTTGTTTAGCAGTCAGGTATTTCCAATTCACTCCCAAACCTGGAAAACATTGATTTAGGATGACATAAGCCATAGAGACTGTTCCTAAGGTTTGGCCTTGTCTTTTGTCAGAGTTATAACTGCTACAGCGTCGCAGTGTGGACCTACTTCTGGAAATTATGAGTACTAAAAGCTTATCATAGCCTCAGGTAGCATCAACAATGTTGTTAATATAAGCATGAGCAGTGCATATTGGCCTAAATAATCCTTAGATAACATCCTTGACAATTATGAATAGAGGACAGTAAGGGGAAACTTATGAACGGGACCATTGTTATGTACCTGTCCATCCCTCTCCATCCTCCCAGGTTGTACTGCCTTCTCATGTACTACTGTACCACAACATTTAACTGTTTCTATTTCTGAAGAAGTTGTAATCATTTAGACTAGCAGTTGTAACTCATAGAATTTTCTATTCTTTTCTATAATATGCAGAAACTTTTAAATAAGTATTTGTTGAGTCACCAAATGAGGAAATCTATGATGTTAACAGCAACATACAGTTTAATCTTTAGTCTCCTTGTAGTTTTTAGCCAAAGGTTAAAAAGAACGTTGTTCAAAACTATTTGGAAAGGAATTTCCTAACCTGGAAGCCTCCTCCCTGAGGACTAGCTATCAGGGTATCCGAAAATGATATGCAGGTTTCCTAGAGAAGAAAGCAATCGGTAGTTCTACCTGGATATAAAGTAGATGGATCACAACAATGACAGAGCGGAAGGATATTCCCAGTGACGTAATAATAGTACCTTTATCTTTGGGGTAGGCAACAGCTATATATTTGGACTCAAAGACCACTTAATAGGAGGGGATATTCATGATTAATACAGTAAACATAGCAACTTATTAGTGTCTGGAGGGGAGGTAGACCCTACTTCTGCCAACTTCCTGTATCAGTATAATCTCTAACTGCTCTGAATACTTATTCTTATACTCACAATTGGGTGTAGTGCTTACCTCTCATCAAAGAAGCTTTTTCTTTCTTCTTTTT